>NC_056730.1:983211795-983214295 GCF_019279795.1 Protopterus annectens
TTTTTTTTTTTTTTGTTTGGGGACAATGATTATTTTCCCTGGGGAAAAAAAATTGTTGTTCTTTGTGTTTGCTATTTTAGTGTATCACATATTAGGGTTTGATATTACATTGTTTGAACTTTCTGAAGTTTGAAGATGTAATATAGACCCATATATATATATATATATATATATATATATATATATATATAGATAGATAGATATACCATTTAAGAACTGATGCTTTCAATACTAGCATGTAGTTAAAGTTATGAGTTTATAACCTTTCAACTTTACGCTCATCTAACAAACTACTTGTATCAACATGTAAATCTAATAACATGGCAGGAGATGCTCTGTTCTCAAATGCAGTTGGAAAGTATTGGAACCAACTCCCCCATGAACTTACATCACTGTCTTCATTTACACTTTTTAAACACAATCTGAAACTCTATCTTAAAACCCATTGGTTATGTCCCTGTACAAATCCAGACTAATCTCATACTATATCCCAAATACCCTCTCTTAAGACCTAATTTCTGCTCTATCTGTGCCTTTTTAGATCAAGGCCTATCCTTGGCAAAAACATATATTATCCTGATAGAGATAATTTAAAATACCTAGTTAAATTCTTCTGCATATAATTCTAAAGCATCCTACCTAAGGTAGGCAACAAGTATTGTTTAAACTGTGAGCATTGCTAAACTGTTGAAACTTGAAGTATATATTTGTTTAACAATTACTTTCTAGTTACTAATGAAGTCTTATACATACAATCTAAAATATCTTATCTAATGCTTGTAACATGTTTTTTGTATAAACTGTAAAGATTCCTGAACTGTTTAAAATTTGTAGTATTTAACTGTATAACAACTAGTACCTGTATGTTAGTAGTCTAGTAATCTCTTGGAGCTTATCTCCTCAGGACTCTACTGAAAATTGACACAAATCCAGTTACACTATCCCGGTCCACAAATGTAAAATAAAATAAAATAAAATAAATTTATATATTTATTTGAAATTTGTTTATGGGATACTCTGAATGGGTCAGAAGAACCCATTTTCAGTGGATGCCCATGGAGAAAAGCTCTAAATACAAACGTATAGAAAATAGAAACATACCACACATATATTACAGTTTCATAGTAAAGATATAATAGGTGTTCAAAATTCCTGTGACACAGAACAAGTTGAATATCACATCACTTGAAATACAGCACACATATATTACAGTTACACAGTAACTAATAGGCTGATATAACATCATTTGAGATACAGCAAGTTGCACAAGGTTGCATAGGTGATGATTGTTAGCAGAGTCAGGGAGCAATTGGAAAAATGGAAAATATTAAGTCTTTAACACAGTGGTTGGAATATGTGAATTTTTGGAATGATAAAATTATGTTATTGAAATAGGGTATTTGAACAGACAGTATAATTCCATTTACGCAATAACCAGACAAAACTATTAGGGAATAGTTGTTTAAAACTAGTTGCAATATATTTATTGTTTACTAGTAATATTTCTTGATATATTTGTTTTCATTTTGAATCATAAAATGAATTTATCCACAATGCTATAATTTTTAGAATTGTTGAAGTAGCATACAACTGAATATCAGGGAATCATTTTCCACCATTAAACCAATCTTTTTGTGCCAAGCAAAAGAAATTATTGGCTTATTAGGATGCCAAACAAATTAAGTAGAATACTATATATTTTCTTCATCAATTTTTGGGGTGTAGATAGTACCAAAGATTGTAAGAGAAATAATATTTTAGGGAGAATTACCAAAGAAGAATTTGTTCCAGTTCTTGACTAAACTTAAATTTTTATCAACAACCCATTGAAAGTTTTTTGTATCATTTCTTTACTATTAGACATAATGGTTATAGAAAGATATTTCATTTGATTGCTATTCGAATTGAAGTAAGAATATTTCTTGTATGATTTGTTTTATTTTTTTGTTAATTAATAATGTATTTGTTTTATTATGATTAAATCTTACATTCAAGATGTCTTGAAACTGAATCATATAACTCATTTTATATATATATATATATATATATATATATATATATATATATATATATATATGTGTGTGTGTGTGTGTGTGTGTGTGTGTGTGTGTGTATATATATATATATATATATATATATATATATATATATATATATATATATAGATCCCCTTCAAAAGCTTCAAATTTCAAAACTTCGAACTTCAAAACGCTGAAACCATGAGATCGAATTTTTGAAACTTGACATTTTGAATGGAGATCACCATATAGTGTGGAATTGGATATTTACAATTTTTCTTACTATAGTGTGATCTCAGAGTTGCTATATTTAATTAGCAGAGGGTGTGGTGAGCACAAGGAGGCTTGCCCCTGCAAAAACGTAACAAAAAAGTCAGGAAATCCTCTTCCACCATTAAACCATCCTTTTTTGTGCCAAGCAAAAAAAAATATTGGTTTATTAGTATGCCAAACAAATTAAGTAGAATATTATTTATCATCGT
>NC_056730.1:983534295-983764295 GCF_019279795.1 Protopterus annectens
AACCAAACTTTTTGAGGCCACTTATCTGTTTGGTTAATAACCTCTGAGGTCTCTAAAGTTGAGTGATATGTTTAGACAAATACACGTCAAAGGCGGATTATTTTCAGTAGTGTCTGATAGATATCTCTCAACCTTGTAGTGTAAGAAATCTTGGCAAAGCCTAAAATAATGGTGGGCAAAGGCCCAAAAATAGGGACAGATTTTAAATATTGCTGTTATAGACTTAGAAAGTTGCTAGAATAACAGGATTTGTGTCAGCATGAATTTTCAGAAGGACATGAAGAGTGAAACCTGAAATGCATGTCATCATTTAGTGACTTCAGTCCTCCTTGATCTGCAACAAAGATCAGACCAAAAATTTTAGGCAAAAACCGGGATACTGTGTGAAAATCTGGACAGTTGAGAGGTGTGGTCTGATGATCTATGAGTAAATGGGAATCAAGACTTCTTTTTGATCTAGGGGTAATGCCTTTAAAAACTATATGATACAGATAGAAGGCTTTTTGAACTACTGCCGAGACATTATGGTCAAAAGATTAGGAATTTATCAACAGGCATACAGAGATCCCATTTGTCAGTGTCTTATTAGAGGTGTCCATTGCCTATATGGTATTGCTAAATGTTTTATTTACCAGGATTAACTTTATTTAATTTGAGGCCTTTGATCTTGCACCAGTTGTTAATGTTGTCTTATTCATGTTGGAACAATTGTAAGTAGTCATCCGCAAAATTAGTAGGCAAAATTTTCGGTCTGTGGGGCCAGCCATGCTGTGATCTTTTTACATCTACAAAGTCCAAAGCAAGCAAGTTGGTTAAGTGGAAAGTGGCAAAAACAGGTTCAAAACGAAAAACAAAGTCACTATTCCACATACGCAATAAAAGTTATTTTGTAGAAAATCAAATTATTTAATCTGTCATGAAACAAAGCTTTCAGACATAAAAGTCCTTCATCAGTGTTTTAAAAAACAGCAACATTTCAATCATTAAATACAAATTTAAAAACAATCACATGACACAGCCATCTTATTAAAATAAAATATCAATTTCTCTAATAATCTATAACAATTCATATTTAAAGTGATATCTTCACAATTATATCAGAACTTATTTCTTAACAATTATCATAAGTCATGAAATACAGAATTTATATAAGTAATTTGTACACATAAAATAAAAGATGTAACATAATAATACATGTATAAAGACAGACTCAAATGTAACACAATATATACCATCAAGAAATTTTTTGTTGTTTACTTTTTAATATTGGCTTCAGTGTTACCTGTTTGTTTAACCCTGGATAACTATCTGCCTGCATGCGAACAATCCATTCATACTCCTTTATGTCAAGCCTATTGATAATGTCTCCACATCTAATATTAGGTTTCAAATACTCAATGACTCTAAATACAAACTGGTGAGAAATATCTTTTTCTTGTACATGTTGTGCAAGGGAATTGGTCTCAATTTTCCTACGTATATCTGATTTATGTTCTAGGATTCTATCTTGTAGCCTTCTAGAACATTTTCCTACGTAGAATGCTGGACAGATGGTACAAGTTGCCAAATAGACAATCATACTAGTATTACACGTTGCCATAAAGTTAAACACATATTTTCTTTTACTTAAGGGGTGTATAAACTCATTCAGTGAGCATATATTAGCACAGCAAGAGCAATTATGACATGGGATGGTCCCTTTCTTTTTAAAAACAATACCTTTCTGTTTATTTAAAGAAAAATCTTTGTAACATAAACGTGTTTCAAATTGTTGGAATTTTTGTAACTAAACATAGGTGTATTAGGTAACCATCTCTCACATCCTTGGATACTCTTAAGTATGTCCCAATTTTCCCTGATGATATATTGAATATCTTCAGTAGCTCTACTATATGTCATAGTATACCTTAATGGTTGTGGTTTTTCAGATGTACCCTGATTGCATATGTCATCAGATCTTTGCGAAAAAAATAGCCTAGCTTTACTATCCCTAAGCAAGATGACATAATTTCTAATACAAGCCAATTCATGAGTATCATAACCTTTCTTTGCAAAATCATTGGTCATTTCATTCATTTGCTCCATACATAAATCTAGATTTGTATTCAGTCTACTAGCTCTTAGGTATTGGCTTTTAGCCACACCTCTAAAAACATGATTAGCATGCATACTGTTTTTATGAAGGTATTTGTTAGTACAAACATCCTTTCTGTAAATGCAAGTATCCAAACCATCATCAGTTATCATAATACGTACATCTAAAAAATCAATAAATGAATCGGATGTTTTCATTTTAAATTTCAAGAATTCAGTAGTTTGGTCCAAGAAAGCTTTTAATTCTTGGATTTCTTCATTGTTACCCCTCCAAATTAAAAAAAACATCATCTACAAAGTGCTTATAAAAAAGCACTTTGCTTGAGTAAAAATTAACATCACTATATATATTCATTTCTTCCCATTTACTCAAAGTCAAATTAGCGTAGGTGTTTGCCACGGCTGTACCCATGGCGACACCAAAAACTTGATGGTAAATTTGACTATTAAATATAAAAACATTGTTCTCTAACACTAGTTCTAACAATTCACATAGTGTAGCTACTTCTTTGATGGTATATTTTCCACATTCAGTTAAAATTTCCCTTATTCGGTTCAGGCCATAGGCGTTAAGGATCACAGTAAATAGGGATTTTATATCTAACGTGACCAATAAAAAATCTTTGGATAAGTGTCCACTCCACCATTCATATAACTTTTGTAGGAAATTGCCTGTGTCTTTAATATAGCTCTTAACATTCATAAGTTGAGTATTCAGTGTGTTCTGTAGGTATGCCGATAGAGGTTCCATTATCCATCCCTTACCTGAAACAATTGGTCTCTTTGGTGATTTATGGGATGATTTATGTACCTTTGGCAGACCATATAGAGCAGGAATGGTTGGACAGGTCACAGTAAAAAAATTTAAAGTGTCAATACCTATATCATGCATAAGATGAAGGTCATAAATGCACATATTTATTTTACTAATGATACTATTCACTTCCTTTTCATTAATAATTTTAAAGCTCTGTGTATCAGCAAGCAGGTCATTCATAGCTTCAATATAATAGCATAAATCCATTATAACAATATAATCACCTTTATCTGCTTCCTTAATAATAATATTCTCATTCACTTGTAATGCCTTCAAAGAATCAAACTCATTCTTTGTTAAATTATACCTCTTTTTAAATGTGTTCCTTTCATATAATTGTCAAATTTGTTTTTCGCAAATGTTACTGAATGCATTTATAACCGGATCCCCAATTGGTAAGAATGTACTAGCTCTCTTACACACATTAAGTCTATCTATTTTAGCATCTTGAAAAATACATTTCAAATTCATGTTACGCACAAAAATTGTCCTTTGTATTGAGCTCTAGTTATGGTTTTTCTTTTATAAATTTTCTATCAAGCTGTAAACAAGATCTGAGAGATGTTAGAGGTGGTATATTATGGGTAGGGAAGGAGCTCGAGAGTTCATTGGTGGCCACAATCCAGTATAATGGCCAAGTCAGATGCAAGGCTTGGATCCAATCCAATTGTTTGAGGAAGAAGGAAAATAGACAACCCAGATGGAACGTTATGGCAAGTACATAACTTCGTTTTTAAGTGTATTGAACAAGTGTAGTAAGTTGTAATGAGTGTTGTACAAAAATCTATCTGGAGTGTTGTTCAGGCACCTGGAGCTGATATTCTGTTTTATTTAATGTCACAACAATATTTATGGAGATAGGGGGCAGAAACCTTGGTGAAACTATTTTTTCTTTTGTATTTTTATTTCCATCTCCCATAACATCAGACCAGCACCATTCATTTTATCACCTTTATTCCCATTATTATTATGGACTAAAAGAACCCCAGGGCCAAGATTAAAAATATCATACAATGAATCAGCGGCAAATGCAGCTAATACTTTTGCCCACTTTGTGGCAGTTGACATGTGCATCACTGAGACAGTGACTGCAATGCTGGCCATTATGGCATATGGTCTTACAGACAGACACTCACATGCGCGCGCACACACACACACACACACACACACACACACACACACACACACACATGTATTCATGCACATAATCCTAACTGCAGCATGAAAAACTGCTTGTTAGCCCAACTACCCAACCCCATGTAACTGCCATTCTGAACTACTATCCATACTATTGTAATGATAGTATTACAGTGGGCCCAAAACCACCTCCCTCCATCTAGGATGGGTAGACATGCCTCCACTGATCACTCCCACCTTCCCAGCCTTCTCCTCCAGCTCCCATCTCCACCTATCAGACCCGTGTCATTGAGGCTGCAGTCATGGTTTTACCCTTTCTGTGACAGTGCTGGCCCATTGAAAATATTTACAGAACTCTTCTTAGCTTTCTCAGCCAGGATGTTGTGTATATCTATACGGTATAAGAATTCTTGATTACAACTACTAAGTTATTGCTCTATTGACTTTTACCCTTCTTTTTTTCTCATGAAGTTATACATTTGATATTATTCCATATCTTAGAAACTAATATAACTTCACAATCAACCTTAAGTTTTGATGAATTTTGTTAATATTTTCTGTAGTTTATTAAATATATCTTTGTAATGTTAGTATGAACTTAAGTTATAGGTTTGTCAGTACTTTTGTTGTATAGATTGTTCATGTTGTAACCAACTTGTAACCAACACAGCAATATGTTCACTGACTTTCTGTAAGTATTGGTGTCCAACTTGGACACATAAGAACTACCCTGTCTTATAGTTTCATAGTTTCATAGTATAGTACTAGGCTATCTTCCCTGGGGCATTTGTAAGCCTAGCCATAGTGATGTGGCTTTTGCCACCCCATGAAATGGTACAAAAATGTACAGAATGAATCTAGAATACTGTGCCTCTGTCTAGTAGTGACACAATGAAGGTCCCCTTATATAATAGAATTAGTTTACTGTGCCCCTGTCTAGCAGTGACACAGATGTGACCCCTGGGGTAAACTTACGATCTCCCATCCACTCATCAAGATTTCTCTTGAAGAGAGTCAGTGAGGGGCTCTGCCTAATATGAACTGGGATCCTGTTCCAAAGCATGGGAAGCCTCTGGGTTATGAATCTATCCCTCCAGCATTTCCTATTCATACTTGTGCCGAGGTTTAAGTCTTTAGCTCTCGTGGTCCTGATGGATTTGGATTTTTTGAGGTGGAGCATGTCCATCAGATCCTGATTGGACATGGCCTTGTATCGTCAGGCAGAGATCACCTCTGAGCAGGTGGTATGCTACTGAATAGAGCTGAAGTTTCTTTAGTCTGGCAGAATAAGACATATGTTGGAGACCCTTGATCCTTTTGGTGAGGTACTTTTGTGGTCTCTCCAGCTGTTGCAAATGCCGGGTGAGGTACATACCAAATGGGGCATTGTACTCAATCATGGGTCTGATGAGGGAGGAATATAGGGGTATAATGACATCCTTGGATCTGGATGTGAATCCCTTCATGATGAGGTGTGCAAGGTAGAATGTTTTTCTAACCACTTTGGCAACGTGGGTGTCAAATGAGAGGTTGCTGTCTACTTGGGTCCCTAGGTCTCTGATTACATTTTCTGTACTCAGTGGGTTGCTGTCTATGTGATAATTTGTGGGTACTTTGTTTTTTCCAAAAGGGATGACTATACATTTTGTGGCATTTGGTTTAAGGCCGTGACTACGGCACCAGTTGTCCGTTTCAGTGAGGCCTTTTTGTAGGATGTGTGTGTCTGCTAGTGTATCGACTATGGCACCTAGTTTGCAGTCATCTGCGAACTTTGTCAGCCACAGCCCTCCCATGTTTGCTTTAACATCTGAGAAATAAATGCCGAACAAGAGGGGTCCCGAAGTAAGGCTAAGGTTAAATAGCATTTTTATGTGTGGGTTTAGCTCCTCTTGGAGTTCACATAACACGCACCCCGGGATACCGTCAGGTCCCATTGATGCTGTGTTTTTTGCTTTGTTTAGGGCGGTTTTCACTTGGACATCTGAGATGACAGGGAGATTACATTCAGCTGGGATAAGTATTTCTTCTTTTGGGGGTGAAGGAGGGGAGAAATTTGCACTGAACCTGTCAGCCAGAATGTTAGCAATATCTGTGGGTTCAGTGTATTTTTTGTTGTTGTGAACCAACTCTGAGCATATCTGAGGGTTTCCGCCCAGGTTTCTAACATAGCTGAAGAAGGCTTTGTGGTTATCTTTAGTGTCCTTAGCGATTTTTCTCTCAAAGTTGGCCTTGGATGTTTTTATGAGAGAACGTAGTTTTCTGCTAATGTTGATCAGAGATGACTTCCCTTCATGGGATTTCGCTCTGACGTGCAGTAGCTTCCTTTTGTTATACAATTTGTTTATGGCTGAGGTCCACCAGACAGGACGCTTACATTTGGTGGAGAGGGACTTGGATTTGTTTGGGATTGCATGATCCATGCATTCTTGGAGATGTCCATAGAAAGCATTTGTGAAGGATTCGGCATTGTGGGATGTGGTATCCACTGGCACAGTGGGCTTAAAGGATACCATCTCAGTCTTAAGAAGAGTGAAGTCTGCTTTTGAGAAGTTTTTCACTGTGGTCTTTTGTGCTGGGGTGGAGGTGGGATATGTATATCCAGGGTGATTAGTTTGTGGTCAGATCTCACTAGTGAGGGGTATACTTCCAGTGTGGAGCATTTTGTCCCCATGTTTGTGATGATCAGGTCTAGTATATTATCTCCCCTAGTGGGAGAGGTGACTAGTTGTTCCAGTGCATTTGAATTTATGAATTCCAGGAACCTTTGGGCTAGGGTATTAGGGCTAGAATAATGTACCCAATCTATGTTTGGGTAGTTGAAGTCTCCCAGTATGATGGTATTTTGTGATACATTCATATCCTCCAATGTCTTCAGGAAGGCTGAGTGGGGTTCTTGAGATTGGGAGGGTGGTCTGTAACATGCTACCAGTTGTATAGCAGTTTTGCCTATGGTTAGTTGCACCTGTATGGTCTCTGATGCTTCATGTGTTGCTACTAACCTGGAGGTGTGGGTGTCCTTTATGAATATGGACACTCCCCCACCTTTGTGGTTTGGCCCGGGTTTTGGGGCGAAAAGCATGATACGAGGTATAGCCTGGTAGCGCTGGGGTGCTCTCAGGAGCCTTGAACCAGGTTTCAGTTACTGCACAGACGTCGATGTTCTCCATGCTGAGGAGTGCATCAAGTGCCTGCATCTTGAGATTTAGACTTCTGGCGTTGAGCAGCATTACCCTTAGTTTTTTTCCATTTTTGTTTTCTAAGGAGGTGGGTTTGTCTTTTGAGCCTTGCCTAAAAAGGCACTATGGGGGTGGCAAGAGCCTTTGCCAATATCCGGAAGCCCAGTGGTGACAGGTGTAAGCCATCCCTTGTGAAGCAGCGTGGCTTGTCCAACATATCATCCCAGGCAGACAGACATTGGATCCCCTTAGAATGACACCAGTACTTGAGCCAATTGTTAAAGCTGATCATCTTGTCTTTGTATTGTGGTATCATTCTTGGTGAGGGCAAGATGCTGCTCAGGGTCAGGGTCATACCAGCCTGGGCAACATAATCGGAGAGGTCCTCTATGTCTCTTTTCATGTAGTCCAGGGAGGTACGTCTCAGGTCATTCACACCAGCATGGACAATGACGGAGTCATATTTGTACTTGCTTTGGAGTGACCTGAGTGCGTGTGTTATGTGGCGGATCCTAGCTCCCGATAGACAGCTCACAGTCACCTTCTCCTTGTTCAGCCTGGTCAGTGGGACATCAGTGTGTCTGACTATGGAGTCACCTATTACTAGTGTATCAGGCAAGGTGTTTGGCCTTAAGGGCTGCGATTGGTCGACACACTGATTTATTGAAGTATGTGTTGCATGTGTTTTGTTTTGAGGTGGTGGATTTTTGGATGTCTGCTTTGGGAGCCTCTGTTGTTTTGGTAAGTTTTTATTAGAGCCTCCGAGTATGTCTTTGTGTTTTTATGTGTTTGGTTTGCAGTTGTGGTAGGTCTATGTGGGACTGGGATTGTTGTGTGTGTGGTTGCCATCTCCTCCTGTCTGGTCATGCCAGCCCTGAGTTGAGAGAGTTCAGCCTCCAGTTTGGCTATATAGTTGCATCTCTCACATGTATTTGTGTTTGTTGGGAGGAGGAGAGGGTTGTCTGTGTACATGAGACAATTGTAGCATTGTCTCAAGATACCCAGATTGACCAGCTGAACTAGAGACGACGCCAGTAATCTACCACTTGACATGCTAGAACAGTATAAGGGAGTGGTATACCTTTAAGGGAAGTGGATATTCACAGGGGTGGTAAGTAGATGTAGTGCTTTACTTAGTACGAGAGTGCTTACTTAGTAGAGAAGTATTGAGAACAAGTGCTAGGCTTATAATACAGTGAGTAGTCTGGTTATACTAAGAGTAGAGCTTCCTTAAGGGAAAATTTGAAGAGCAGACTTGGCGGAGCCAGAAAACGTTTAACCGGCGCTGTGCTATGCGCACGACCGCGCAAAACCGTGCAAACGCGGATTTTAAACAGTGAACTACAAAAGAGCTAGAAATGGTCCAAAACAACCAATTACTGCTGAGGTCACTTCCCCCAAGGACAGGTAGGCTGCTCAAGGCTCCCCACTCCCACTGGTGAGCAAAGAAACGTCCTTCTATCCAAGTAAGGTAATGGACAACACAGGAACTACACCACAGCCCAGAATACAGCAATGGCTGTAAACTGGTCTAAACTAGTCGAGGAAGGCGGGAAAACAAGGATTATTTTTTTGTTTTTTTGTTTTTTTGGTAGAAACACACAGAAAATGCAGAAACAGTGATAAATTAGTTACACAGGCTAGCACACATTGTAAACCCTGCCTTAATTATCTGCTAGTCAGTTGTCACAATAAGACTGATTTCTGAGTAGTTAACATATGAGAATTTTAGGAATGTTGTTTTATTCCTTGAAAGAATGAAGTTGAGGGTGTCATAATGTTTGGATAAGGCAGCATAATGTTTTAATGCACTATCAGGAACATAGTTTCCCTGGATGGGTTATTGACTAGTCATTCTATTTTTTTTTTTTTTATTACTAAAATTAATGAGTTGTTGGCAGTGAATGTTGTTTGTACAATAGTTGCCCCAGTCAGTATGAGAGTTGGAGCTGTCAGCGTTTCATATGCCCAGAGTGACGCATGTTTTTATGGAAATGTGAACATTTGCAGCAAATTATATTTACATTCAGTGCAAAGTAATGGACTTCACTTTTTTCCAAAATCAAGGTCCACGCTTTTAAAATTTGAGGTTTTCTACTGTTTTATGTAACATCAGAGTGTTTCAGTTGCAAATTAATTGCTTTATACAACTATTAGAGGAAATTTAGGAAACATATTTTGTCTTATGATCTCATACATTTGCCATTTTTTATTTTTTCTGGACACAAGCCCCTGAATAGGGACTGTACTGTTCTGTATAAAGAAGGACAGATGGTAACCCTAATTGGGATAGCTGAAATCATCTATGATAACGGTGCTCTCACAGAGTGCTTTTTGTCTAATTTGCCTGAGTGTTTGCTAGGTGTCAGTGAAGAAATGTGGCAGCAAATTTACATTATGTGTTAGAGCTTTTGAAAACTGCAGTAGTGCTAATTGCTTTTTCCTTAATCTTTGTATCAGTTGCTTACAAATTATGATTATTCCAATATGTACATATCCTAATGATACTGAAATATTAAGAAGGCGCTGCATCCTTTATTATGAGAGATGCTTATGATTTCCTTGAATCATGCTTCAGCAGCTGTGCAGATAAGGCATATCCTCTGAGAACAGGAAAGCCACATTATAGTACTCAGTTTCCTATTTAGGCTATGGGCATTGATGAATGCCACATGTACTGTAGCAGTTGCAGTCTTTGTTGTTAATGACAGTAACAAGTGCTGGATTTCTCTTAAAAAGACATGATGGGGAATACAATTTTATATTCAATCAGGTTATAAATTTAAGCTGAGTGATTTTGTTAAGAATTCCTTGCTGTATATTTGACTGCATTGTGGCTGTTTTGCTTTTAATTTCGTTAAGATGAAAAACATCTGCAACTGCAATACTGTTTATGTAATGTATGTTGTTATATGGGTGAGTGGGCTGATCCTTTTCAGCCCTCACAGTCCATGCTTAAGGTAAAAACAAAGATAATAACATAAGCTTAAAAGGAAATATAAGATTAAGAGAGACGTTACAATCAACAAAGGTTATAAACTGAGCACAGGATAATTGTCACACAATTGTTTTTCACTGATAGGATCCTGCAGGAGAAGTACCCACTTTAGCTGTCTACTGTTATGGTGTACACTGGCTAGTATAATTTGCTCTCTCAATACCTACAAACTTGTAATCCCTAGGAGCTGTAGTTAAAGAAAAGAATTATGTTGTCAGTGGTGTAGATCAGAATGCAAGTGAAGTGTGCTGTAAGAAGCATGTCAAGGCTATACATGCACGTATAAATTCCAGACACATGCAATCCCTAGTGCCATTTTGAAAGGGCAGCCAAAGTGGGAGCATATATGATCGCAGTTGTTAGTTTGCATGTGTTACTTAAGTTAAAGTCAGTAAACTTCTATAGTGATGTGTTTGTATAAAATAAAGCTACTTGAACAGAACCCATAAAGACTCTTCTATTGTGTCCAAAGTTGGAGAGCAACATGGTGTCAGAACTGGGATCAAAGAAAATAAGATCCAGAGCCATGAGGTGTCGAGACAACAGTGAAGGTAAAACTAAAAGAAACGAGCAGAAAAAGAGCCAGAAAAGAATCAAATGTAATGAGAAGCAGCACAAACTGTTTATTTAATACAAGAGACAAAATGGGGCATTACAAGGGCAAAAAACACATTATTGAGCAAGCGGAATGCACAAAAATTTTGTTGGCTAAAAAGAAATGCTTGAAATAAAGGTATTTGAAGAAACAATTAACAGTAAAGCAAAACGAGTATGTTTAAAGATAAAACAAGCATGTTTAAAGTAAAACGAGTATGTTTAAATCAAAATTGGGCATGTTTAGAGTAAAATGAGCACAAGAAAAGTACATTGGCCATGTAGAGTTCCTGTAATCACTGCTGCACAGGTAAAAACCACACTCTCCAAAGCCAAGAACACAGCATCCATGGGACCTGACAACATCCCAGGCTGCATTCTACACGAACTACAGAATGAAGTGGCACCCCCACCTAAGTACCATGTTCAATCATAGCCTCACCTCAGGCTTTGTGCCCACTGAATGGTGCACAGCAACGGTTATCTCACTCCACAAGGGGGGAGCCACCACAGACCCCAGAAACTACTGCCCCATTAGCCTGACGAGCCGGACTGCAAGGCTATGGAATGTATCATCATGGAACTTATAAACAATAACATTGATATTATCCAAACTCTGGACCTCACCCAGATCAGGTTTGTAAAAGGAAGATCATGTCTCCTAAACCTGATAGACTTCTTTGAAGCAGTCACCAAAGCCGTAGATGAGGGTTAGGTGGTTCACACAGCCTATCTAGATCTCGCCAAGGCTTTTGACACCATCCCCGACTCTGGAATTATAGATAAACTCACTAAACTAGGTATAAATCCCTATGTCACAAGATGGGTTGCCAACTGGCACACTGACAGAACCCACACTGTGAAAGTAGCAGACTCCAAATCTGACTTCAGACCAGTAACAAGTGGAGTACCACAGGGTTCAGTCCTGGGTCCTCTCCTGTTTGGTATCTAATTCTCAGAAGTACAGGCTAACACAGAAGGTCTTTGGCTAAAAAAGTTTGCAGATGACTGCAAACTAGGACCCATAATTTAAACTCCTAATGATGTGGACATCCTACAAAAGGGCCTCACTGAGACAGATGTCTGGTGTCAAAGCCATGGTCTCAAGCTCAATGCCAAAAAGTGCATTGTCATCCCTTTTGGTAAAAACTCTGTACCCATGAACTACCACATAGGCGGTAGTCTACTTAACACCAAAAGTGTGATAAGAGACCTTGGGACACAGGTAGACAGTAGTCTCTCCTTTGATAATTACATCACCACAGTAGTCAGGAAATCCTTCTATGTGGCACACCTCATCACAAAAGGTCCTAAAATTGTTGTTCCTGCTTCCTTACAACAAGAATGTATCCAGATCTTGCACTGTGGTCACCTAGGATCCACATCCACTAAGAGAAGGATGAGAGAATTAGTATTTTGGCCTTCACTACCAAAATACATTGATAAAGTACTTTCTTCTTGTTCGGTATGCACATTTGCAAAGAGAACCACCACTTCACCTAAGTCCAGTTCCTGAACTACCTTGGTCAACAGCTGCAGATGATGTCTTTGAGTGGAACAATCAACGCTACTTGGTTTTGGTAGACTCTTCTTTGAATTGGTTTGAGATTGATCTACTACCTAACCTAACATCCACTGCTGTTATTGCTAAGTTGAAATGCCATTTTTCAGTTCATAGTAGTTCATAAAAAGTTCTTTCTGACAATGGTACTCAATTTACTAGCCATTTGTTTCAGAAATTTGCAAAAGAATGGGACTTTGTACATGTCACTAGTAGTCCTGAATATCCTCAGTCCAATGGGCTAGCTGAACGAGTAGTACAGAGTGCAAAGCAGTTATTGAAAGGTCAAAGCATGACAATACCGATGTGTTCTTGAATTTGCTTAATCTCAGAAACATACCCCGTGACGATATTCTTGTCTCACCTGCTCAAAGACTATTTTCCAGGCAAACTAGAATTATTTCTTCCAGTTTATTGAAGCCTAAACCTAAGAACAATAAAACCATCAAGGCTCAATTGGTTAAGAAGAATAATATCCAGAAATCTAGTTATGACAGATCGAGCAGATTACTTCATTTGTTGAGGGAAGGAGAGATGGTACGAATCCAGACATTGAAAGGTTTTGATTGAACTGGAGAGATTACAGGCTGAGCCAAGATCCTACCTGGTAGATTCCGAGGGTGTGGAATATAGCAGGAACCATAGACATCTTCTTCCTATACCAGAATCATCATCACAACATTGCTTCTGTGATGCAGACTTCAAATCTAATAGTGAATCATACACTGTTTCCAAGCCAGAATGTCTTCAAAATTTTGATTCCATTCCAGAAAATGCTCCAGACATTCCACAGATCAAACATTTTGCAGAGACAGTTTCAGTTGCTGCATCTAATTCCCAGTTTTATGTCACACGATATGGACGAGTATCAAAGCCTAGTGTGAAATATGTAGCAACATGGACTTGATTTTATATATATATATATATATATATATATATATATATATACATATATAGTATTGTGTAATGCATGACAAAGAATTACCTGTGATTCTGTGATTTCTAGATGTTAAATAGCTTTGTATGATCTATCCTCGAATGTTTAAAAAAGCGAACGCTGATTGATCGAACTTATTTTCGTGAAACTGCAAAATATCGAAGCAGCAAAAACTCAAATTTTTTCTTGGGGAAAGAATTCGGTTGACCGTTTCTGTTGCTTTGGTGTTTTCAGTGTTATGGTGGAAAGTTACTGGTCGGATTCACTTAAGTGTGCGATTGTGTGGATGTGAGTGTTAGGGTGATTTAGGTGAGTTAGGGTTAGGGCTCGGGTTAGGTGTGTGTGCGATTGAGTGGACATGAGGGTTAGGGTGGATTTAAGTGAGTTAGGGTTAGGGAGTGGGTGAGGTGAGTGTGCGATAGTGACGGACCTTAGGGTTAGGGTTTGGGTTAAGGTAAGCGGGTAGTTAGTGGTGTGTGCATAGTTTAGTGTAGGGTTAGGTATCAGATTTTAGGTATATGTGTGTGGATTTCTGTTTGTTTGGTGTGCTTGTGTTGTGTGCATGTGTTTTGGATCAGCGATTTTTTTCCTTGGAAAAAAAAATCGCTGATCTGACAGTTCGAGATTGTAAGCTTTCACTTAAATTAGGCATATCAATCAGCATTAGCTTTTTAAGCGTTCGATGATATAATATAGACCCTCTATTTCTCAAAGAGGGAGGATGTACATCAGGATGCAAGTGAAGCATGCTGTATCTTTAAGAAGCATGTCAAGGCTGTACGTGCACGTATAAATTCCAGACACGTGCACTCCCTAGTGCCATTTTGTAAGAGCAGCCAGACTGAGAGCATGCATGATCATAGTTTTTAGTTTGTATATAAGTTAGTCAAGTTAAAGTCAGTAAACTTCTATAGTGATGTGTTTGTATAAAGTGAAGCTGTTTGAACATAATCCATGAAGATTCTTCTATTGTGTCCAAAGTAGGAGAGCGACAAGTGGCAATATCTTCTCCACTTGGAATACCTTTCTAACCTTAAACTGGTGTCAGCATTTTGATAACATTTTCAGAATACCCCCACAATTCTGCTACAAACTAAAACAGAATTTGAAGCTACTGGTTTATATACATACCATGTAGCCACAACCTACAACCTCTCCTCACTCTGAAGAATCTCGACATGTGTGCTGTTACCGATACTTGGTTTAAAGCTGCAGAAATGACTCCAACAGTGGAAGGCTACAGTACCTTCCATACATTTAAGCCATCATTGGCACAGACAGGGGTTAAAGTTGGAAATGTCTCAGTCTATGTTAGCAGTAAATACAGCTCTAGGTTGGCTAACCAGGATGTTGCTCTGGAGTACATCTATGTCCAAGTATCCATAAACAAGGTTGCCTATCATGCACTGGCCAACTACAGGTCACCATCTATGACTCATAAATCTCACAACTCTTACCTAGACCTACTACAGGCACTCACCATCTAACTAAATGCCCTATTCATGAGAGACTTTATCTACCTGTCTATTGATTGAGAAATGTACACTGTCTCTAAGTCGCAGGCACAACCTTTCCTGGACTTTGTCGACACAAACACCCTGGACCAGATAGTGCCCTCTCCAACCAGATGATCATACATTGGACCTAGTACTCACCAACACGGGAGAGCATTACACCCCACCTCATGTCATATCCTCATTGGTGAAGCCAGACCACAAAGCTGTCTCCTTCAAAATAAAAATCAACCCAGAAAACCCAAATAAACACATAACAGTTAGAAACTATACTAAAGCAAATTACATCCTATTAAGCAATGGTTTGTCAAAATTCATGGCTCTCCTAATCCCCAAGTACACAGTTACCTATGCAGAATTATTTACAGAAACCCTGTACAAACACATAAATGGCTGCATTGAGTCTGTTGTATCTACCAGAAGTATGCTCAGATCTAACACCCAAAACAAACCACACTGGTGGAATCCTTACCTTAACATGCTATATAATAAATGAAAAAAGTCATGGCTAAAATCAGAATAAAACAGCTCTCAGATACAAGAGCTCTCTGATTCAACTAAACAGGAAACTAGGAGGTCTAATAAAGTCCAGCAAGGCCAGTTACAAAGTCAGGATAGCTTCCTAGACTAAGGACAGTTACAAGGCTTTCTTCAACTATGTTAGGAATTTTAAAGGTAATACTCAGCAGTGTGCAGAATGGGTTATAAATGTCACAACCTTTACTGGCCATGGTGACATAGAAAAATCTAATGGCTGATAAAGTTAGCTCTAACTTCTCCCCACTACCCACTGTGAAAGCCCTTCTAGCATATCCCCCACCTTTCAACAGGAAACAGATCCTGGAGGTACTAACTAAGGCCAAAAACATTGCTTCAGTGGCACTGACAATATTCCTGGTTGCCTCCTAAATAGCCCAAAGCATGACCTAGCAGGACCACTTGAGGCACTCTTCAACTACAGCCTCAAAACTGGTTATGTGCCAGCTGAATGGAGGGCCACAATAGTCAGCCCACTTCATAAGGGTGGACTATCAACTGACCCCAGGAACTACAGACCCATCAGTCTGACAAGTCTGATATGCAGTGCCATGGAAAGAATTATCATGGAAATGATCAGCAAGGGAATTGGCAAACTACAGACACTGTACTCACCCCAGATTGGCTTTGTTAAGGGAAGACCTTGCTTACTTTACCTGGTAGACTTCTTCAAGAGGGTCGCCATGACTATTATTGAGGGGAAAATGGTGCATACCACCTACCTTGACCTGGCAAAAGCATTCAATACAATACCCTCTTCAGGTATTGTTGACAAATTTTCAGAACTAGGCATAAATCACTACATAACTTACTAGTTTGCCAGCTGGCTCACAGATAGGACCCAAGATGTCAGGATCAGTGAGACCACTTCCACCAAGGGACCGGTCACCAGCAGAGTACCCCAGGGCTCTGTGTTAGGCTGGTCCTATTCAAAATCTACTTCCTGGAAGTCAAGGCTAATGTCAAAGGCCTCTAGCTTACTGAGTTAAGAATTGGGAGCTATTATAGATTCACCCCACAACACTAACATCCTACAAGAGAGTCTAACACAAACAAATGACTGGTGCAAAAGCCACGGATTAAAAGTCAATGCAAAGAAATGCATTAATGTGCCCTTTGGGAAAGTGCCCACCCAAGCTAATTACTTCTTTGATAAGACACCCCTAAGAGTTGACCCAGTAGTTAGGAATCTGGGAACATGTGTAGACAAAAATTCCAAGCAGATAGGAATATCAAACCTGGAGATGATAGAAAAAGTTTTCCTTTAATAGCATGTCCTGGTACCTCGGCAATTCACCTTCAGTGGAACACCTCACCATACAAAAACCATCTCCTTATATACAAATGACTCATTAATCAATCAATTAATTAATCAATTTAAAAGTATAGCAGCTCTATATTAATTTACATTGTTTTTAGAGTTCATAACAATGTTGCAATAACAGCATAAATAACACAAATAAGAAACGTAAATAGAATTCATGCTAACATATCCCTGCAACTTATACCTTAATACATGAACAAAAATGTTAATAATGCAAGATTTTATACTGGAATCCCAGTGTCTAAATTCATGCCCCTCAGATGTAAGGTATGATAATTAAAAATCATTTTATATTCTAATCTATTGAGATCAGTTTTGAAATTGCCAACCTCAAAATGTGGTCTGGCCAATACACTGAAAATAAATCCATCACTATTACCATTGTGGTTTTATAAAGGATTTGAATAAAAACGCACATGGGCTAAGTTTTGTATTTGAATGTTCAAGAGAAAAAATATCTTTTTTGGACGTAGAATTTTACATTGGAAAGGACCATAAGGTGGAACACAGACCTTTTAGGAAACCTACCTCGGTTAATAATTTTTTTGCATGCCAGTAGCATGCATCCACCACATTTAATTAAAGCATTGCCTGAAGGGGAATTTAAAAGAATCCTCAGGAACACCTCTGATTTAAAATTATGGGATGAAGTTCTTAATGAAGTGTTTGTAAGACTTTCTTCTAGAGGTTACTCGGAGACAATGTTGTTAGGAATTAAGGACAGATTATGTGGAGGAAAGAAAATAAGAGGTGGGTACTATAAACAGTGCTCAGCTCCACATGAACAGGACAGATTATTTCTAGATATTCTGAATTTTCATGGGTAGTTGAGAAAATTGTTAAACAATTTTGGCATGTGGTTTGTGATGACATGATTGTTGGTCATCTGTTTTCTAGACATATTACTTTTTCCTATAGTAGGTACAATAATTTGAAAGAATTGTTAAATAGGAAGTTGGAATATCCTACAGATGCCACGGATGTTGGCATGCAATGTTGTGGACGATGTTCCGTATGTAATAGGGTTAGAATTTTAAATGGAAAGACAATTAATGGGGAAAAGTATCAAGCGTTTGAGAAGTTTGATTCTCATCACAAGGGGTGGTTTATATTTTGGGGTGTGATTGTGTTAAGCCACTTTGGTATGTTGGTCAAACTATGAGGAAAGTAAAAATTCGCATCCTTGAGCATTTGGGGGATGTGAGAAGGAGTAATATGGACAGCCCCGTGGCCTCACACTTTGTTAATGTGCACAATGGTAATAGTGATGGATTTATTTTCAGTGTATTGGCCAGACCACATTTTGAGGTTGGCAATTTCAAAACTGAACTCAATAGATTAGAATATAAAATGATTTTTAATTATCAAACCTTACATCTGAGGGGCATGAATTTAGACACTGGGATTCCAGTATAAAATATTGCATTATTAACATTTTTGTTCATGTATTAAGGTATAAGTTGCAGGGATATGTTAGCATGAATTCTATTTAAATTTCTTATTTGTGTTATTTATGCTGTTATTGCAACATTGTTATGAACTCTAAAAACAATGTAAATTAATATAGAGCTGCTATACTTTTAAACTGATTAATGAATTGATTGATTAATGAGTCATTTGTATATAAGGAGATAGTTTTTGTATGGTGTTCCACTGAAGGCGAATTGCCGAGGTACCAGGACATTTTATTAAAGGAAAACTTTTTCTATCATCTCAGTGTTTGATATTCCTATCTGCTTGGAATTTGGTGTATTTTTTGCTTCAGGTTCTCAGACATTTGGTGTTTCATTATGGAACATGTGTAGACAGTAATCTGTCATTCAACTAACATGTAGCCAGGATAGTAAGAAAATCATTCTATGTTGCCCAACTCATAAGCAAAGGCATCATATCCAGGTTCAAAGAAGTAATAGCAACACTCTGTTCAGCCATTATCAGACACATCACTGAGTTCAGTGCCCCTTTGACATGTACCTTGCCAAACACTTGTAACAGTTAGAATGTCCTCAAAGGCTCCTCACCAGAAAAATCCAGGCTAGGAATACCCTGTCCTATATAGATCATCTTAAGGTCCTATCTCCATACTAGTCTCCTACAGGTTACTGCGAGGCGATCTGTGCCTAGCATATAAGACATCATCAGATCCAGCTCTGATGAATCTCTTGCACATCCATAAGACAAACAACCCCAGAAGCACTAGATCCAAGGACCTGAACTTTGTCTGCAACATAAATAGAACCTGCTGGAGGGGCTGATATGTGTCTCAAAGGATCCCATGCTATGGAATAAGCTGCTCATATATGTGAGACAGAGTTCATCCCTGACCCTGTTCAAAAGAAACCTTGATCATTTGATGAGAAATTGCAAATGTACCCCCCCCCCTGGCTGAAACATATGTCTCTGATGGCCAGAGGTCAAAAGTAAGTAGATTAATCCCAAACTTACATGCCCCCAACACACACATAAACCTTAGCTACCTCTTTACTAACTTACCCCACCATATAGTCATCCAAGGAGCTCTGGGATAAAATTGGGTTGAGTTGCACAGCTAGACTTGTAAAGACCCAGGCAATCAATAGCCTAGTATGAACCTATGAAACAATGAGCCATTTGTTACAGTTTTTATAATGTGCACTGAGATCCTTTCCTGATTTCACACTCTGCATACCCTCTTCCCATTTCATCCTTCTACTGTCATTCTCCCCTTCCTGCTAAAACCTAATAGGGATTACTTGCACCCTTTCTTTTTAAAACACGCTTAAAAACTTTGTCTGATGATAGCTGTTGTGAATCAAGTTAAGATTCTTTTATTAAGGTTCATAGGTTCATCGGTTTAGTTGTGAGGTGTTAGCTGTCCCAGTGGTGTATCCTTGGTTTGGAGTTTCAAACAGAACATCAGATTAGACATTTGATATATAGACCCAGTAAATGTTGCTTACAAGTGACTCAAAAGCAAAATAATAAAATGACAGTTCCTTAAGCCATTTAGAAAAGTTTAAGTTGTCCTACTCTATATTTTTTTCTAGAAAGCAGTCTTCATTCCGTCAGATGGCTTGTTCAACATGTTAAAAATTAAGCACTATGTTCACTAAGGGTTGAACTAGAGGTATAAAGTAGTAGAGTGCTCTCCATAGCATGAGTAAATATGTAATTTTAGATTAGATATACTACAAAATGTACTTTACACAGTGGTGAGAGTTTAAATTGTGGTCTACCACTGTACTTAGTTGATTAAAGATGGTGTCAGATTTATGATTTGACAGTCTATTTTGTAGCCAAGTTTCACAATGCTGTGGTATTTACAATGTCTCTCCAGATGCTGACTAAAGACTCAGATAACTTTGACATGTGACTAATCTGCATATAACTTTTACTGTGACTGTTCTTTTAAAAACAGGCATACCGTATAACATACTATACAATCTATGAACTCTATAATATTTAAAGGTGTGTATGCCAATGTGCTAACCTCTTTATTATCTAGGTATAAAACATACCATTGTATAAAGATTCTCTAAGATATTTTGCATTGCTGTTCAGTGATAATTTTTAAATTATCTGTAACTTTATACCAAGCATATCACTGTCTTTTTACATCTTATCAGCTCTTTATTCACATTCAGTCTTTATTCATCTTCAGTAGAGAGTTTGAATTTGTTGGGTGCAACTTTTCGATCTTTTGTAACATAATCACTTCTTGAATTGTCAATATACATGCTTAGTTTCTTCAGTAACCCTCAAAATCTAGAATAATAAATTAGACTGTTCCTTCTGAACTACTGATGTTCCTCTTGGTAGAGCTATGGTTACTCAGTTACTGGTGAAGATATGAGATGGATGCAACCCACATGACCTCTGATTGTCTAGCAACCAGGGTGCTGCAGAAGCCAGAGAGAGAGGTCATTGTCTGCTCACCTAACTTTGGGAAGGGAAGCAAACATGTCCACTGCTATGTCCTCACATACTTGAAAGAGAGATGCACAGCATGCAGTATAAAGCAAGGGATGTGTGCTTTGGTCAAGCCTTATTCAAGAGACAGTCATCAATATGCATGTGCAGAAACACATGCTACACAGAGGAAGGAACAGTGGACTCTAACGTGCACAAGATCACGTTAGCCACCAAGTGTGGAGTTATGGCCATAAAGAGGAAGAAATCCCTGGTGCCTGCCTTGAGGAAGGGTCCTCTTTCCTGTTATTGGCACTCTCCCAAGTAAGTAGGGGGATTAATAGGCATGATCTTAGTGCACAGGCACAAAGAGTACCAAAAATATGTGCCTAAATAATGCATTTAGAACAGTTCCATTAAAAAAAGATCCAGAGGAAAGAATTAGCCAATAATAAGATTATTTAGTTTTCTTGGTTTAGTTAAATTTGGGATACTATATTTAATCTTTATACAGATTATAAACATTATAATTCTGAAGCAGGACAATGGCCTGAAATGTTAGTATGTTAATAAAAGATCATTGTGGATCCTGGCAAGCTCTTTTTAGCATAAATTATTGGCATAAAAGAAAAATATGGAAAGTGACAACCCTTTTGAAGAAACAAGATAGCCTAGTTTCTATATTGTTCATTAGTTGTTTGCTTTCAACAGAGAAACACTGAGGGAGGAGAACAATCACATGCCACTTAGACATAGGTGTAGCCAGTCAAGCACTACATAAAATGTGGTTCAATCTTCAATGTCCAGTGTTCATAGATTCAAGCTCTGAGTTCCTAGGAGGCTTTACAAGAGTTTGACAAGAACAATAGAATAGTTATATACACCTTTGTCAAACCATTGGTCTAGTACAACCTTACATGCCTCTAGACTTCCAGCTTTTCTAACACTTATTGATAAATGATTTCATAGTTTACAAGATCTTCCATGAAATGATCTTGTCCCTGTTAGTCCTGTCATAAGGATAGTTAATAAATAAACAGCTGTTTCTGGTTCCCATAACATGAGCCCTAAATTCTGTTCCTACTGTTGCTGCCACATTGTTATCATTCACACATCTATAGATCCAAATAAAATATTTTCTTACCAGTCTATACATAACTGAATATAAGGACAACATTTTAGCCAGCTGTCATAATACAGATGCTGACCTCTGGTGATCTGTCTAGTAAAATGTCTTTGGAGCCTTTCCAGCCTATAGCTCTGACAGTGATTATGCACACAGGCAGCTGTACCATATTCAGGTGTAGGTCTTACTGCAACCTTGTAGAGAGGGAGAATAACATCTTCTTCCCTACTAGTTATGTTTCATAAAATATTCTCTGTAATAATGTACATTTTCTAGTTGTTGCTTATACATTATCCCCATACAAAAACCCTCTATCTATAATAATACCAAAATTCTTAATTTTCTCCTCACTTTCAGGTATAACATTATTTATAGCATATGGAAAGCAGGGATTGTTTTGCTAAAGTGCAATATTTTTGTTCCCCTGTCATTAAAATACAATTGCTTTCTCAATAGCCATAAGAATACAGTATCTAGAAATGAATGCAATTTATCTTCATCCTTTATTGAGATTACAAGTTTCCCAATTTTTATGTAATCTGCAAACTTGCTAATCCATATTCCAGTATTGACTGGAAAGTCTAACATGAATAATGTAAACAAAATTGTTCCTAGAACCAGCCTTTGTGGTGCACACACAGTGAAAGATGTATCTCTAGGAGTAACATCCTCTATGTTAAATGTTATACCAGTGAACCAGTTAGATACCCAGTTAATAATGTACCCAGTGATTTTATTTCTGCACATTATCTTTATAATCTTCCTGTGAGAGACTAAATCAAATGCTTTTGTGATGTCCAAGCAGATTATATCCACTGACAACTCCATATCCACTGCATGGTATGCAAATGCATTTTGAAAGGTAACATTTTGCCAACCTTAAAAAAACACTACTTGCTTATCTTCAAATGGAGGGCTTATTCCATGAAATTTCAGTTGGTTATTGCATCTTTAATTACCTACATGAGATGTCTATCCCAAAGGAATTTCAGTTGTGAGGAATGAGAAACTGTATGATTGTTGTTCAAGTCTGAAATCTATGAGTACAGATTTGTGTACTGTCCATGGGTGTTGATTAAATGACCTCAGCTGTCTCAGAGTACTTTAACAGTTATACAGTCAGAGGGAACGAAGCAAAGATTTTTATGAACCAGTTTGTGGGTAAAACTATAGCTCAGCTTACTTTATTCTGCATTATAATATATATTATAGCACTGATATATTGCAAGACTACAAGCCAAATGAACTCCAAATCTTGTCTAGTGTAAATCTTTCAAGAAATTCTTTGGTCTGTCTCAGAAAACTTGCACCTATATTTGTTAATTTATTCATTTATAATTAATCTTCTATGCACATGCCACTTGTTAAGGATATTGAAGCCTTCTTGCAGCTTAAATACTTATTGTGTATTTTTTCACAATCTGCCACTTGCAACAAAACTCAACTGTCACGTCATGTCCCCTTGTAACTGTTCCTTACATTTGAAAATCTTACCAAATGACTTTAAATATGGCAGTTCTGACACACATACATGAAAATAGTTTTTCTTCTTATGGAAAAAAAACTTTTGAGTGGCAACTAATACAAAGCGTGATTAATCTAAGAAAGGTTTCTAAAGCTTTGTCTGAAGAATTTTTGTTTTTTGTTGAGGACGTTAATACTTTGCATGCTACCCTTTGCATTTCTGCAAGCCAAATTGTATACTTATTCCATAAAGTAAGTTTTAAATCCAATCTGGTTTGGCTTCAGAATTTGACATTACTGCTTATACCATCTGTGAGTAATGAACATGTTCATATAAAGCAGCTGTATTTAACAAAAGTCAGATTTTGCTTCAGTCTTGCCCTGGCTAACCATTATGCTGTTGATTGGACTAGAATATAAGGAAACTGTCATCTGCCATTTCATTCAATGCACATTCACCCAGCCGGATAAAGGACAGACATTTCTTAAGCAGCATTTGCTTAGAAATTACTTAGCAAATAATTTCCTTGTGGTTGCTCACAGGACCAGTAGGTGCGTCTTTCTACAGTGCAGCTGATGCTTGGCTGGCAGGGAACATAGTTGTGTAGATAGCAGGACCAGGATGATTGCAAGAGATAAAATACTTTTATACACTTTTCAAAGCTTACAGATTGGAGCAATAGCAAACACATACAGAGATTGTGAAATGCTTTTTATTTCATTTCATTTCATTTGTTTATTTTGTTGCAAAAAATAGCAAATACTTGTAATAAAGGGTAGAGCAAAACAAATCAGTGTCAGTGGTCAACACTTGCCTTTGGTGCCAGAAGCTCAGAAGGCTGTGAAATCTATTACCACACCAGCTACTTAGATTAATTTCCGGTACTGACACTGCAGTATAGCATGGGAGGTGGGGTAGATGCTGCACTCCTGACTGCATCATCCTTTGGTTCAGATATTAAACCAAAGTCCATTCTACCTGAGTTGATGGTAGCTCAGGTGGATGTCAAAGATCCCATGACATTTATTGAAAAAGGAGTAATGGAAGTTCCTTGATGCCCTGGCCAAATTTCCCCTAATGAGTAGGAATTCTATCTTGAGTCTCCCCCTGAAAAGAGGACATTGGCCAAGTAGGGGACTGACCTGGTCAATAAAGAGTAAATAAAATGCAAACAAATATCTTTTGGGTCATCTAGCAGTGCTCATCACCCTACCCACAAGACATCTAAGTTTGATATGCAGATTTTCCTTGCACATTTAATTATTTTCTTTTGATTACTGTCAAGACTATAATAAATTATATTTTAAGTACTATGGATCTGAAAAGCTATACTCATGTTTTTATGTTTTTGTTTTAGTGATAGTACAGCAAGCACATTTCCACTTTTAAAAAGAGCAAAATGCCCACTTATGGCCACTGCTTTTCAGTATTTAAAAGAGGGGAATGTTAGCTGTTCCCCTCCAACAGACAATTAAGGTACTCATTAACCATGTACTTGGTGCAAGCTCCTAACCTAATGGGAGTGTCCAAAGAAAGAATATTATTGTATTCTAATATTTCTGTTAAGTGTTTGTAAAGTAACAAAAGCTTGTGTTAAGACACACTGAATTTAACGGGCAGAGTAATAATAATAATGGATTATAATACGAAGAAGAACTCCACTGGGTTAGAACTAGTGCTCTCCTCTCCTCATAAAACTATATATATATATATATATATATATATATATATATATATATATATATATATATATATATATATATATATACACATATATATATATATATATATATATATATATATATATATATATATCTTTATGGAGAGAGACAGAAAAGTTTACTATCAGAAATGTGAGAAATGCTCCATTGAAATGTGGGATCTCAACACAGGAACATGAGTCCTGTGCAAGGGGGGGTGGAGGGGGGGGCAAGTCTGCAATTCAATAGTATGAGTTTCAGCATCGTCGCATTTCCGTGTTCTTGTGTCAAGATCCCATGTTCCAATGGAACATTGTTCATATTTCTGATAGGAAACCATATATATTTGAATTATATTCAGATTGTGGGTACATGTCAGGCTCAATTACATAAAGTGAAAGTTTGTTGAACAATGTGGCTTTATGTTTTCATTATATCTGTTGAGAGTTTGTTCACTAGGTTTTCCTTCCTGGAATTTACTATCTCAGATAAGTTTTCTGTGAAGGCTGTTCATTTATATTTCACCATTCTACCCCACTGGAGCCCCATGTTTTTGATAGGCTCAATGAGTGACAATGCTATAACTTAGGTCTGGACTTCAGTGACCTTGGAGTGAGTTACATTAATTAAGCAGTACAAGGTGTACAGCCCCCTTCACCTCACATGTAAGATATAATAGGCTTTGCCCACCACATACATTGTAATGCCTTCAGTACTACAGCTGGGAATACATAGATGGTGTACTGTGTGTATATCCATGTATGCCACAAAAATTATACATCTGTTGTTTACCTGAAAAGTCAACCCCTGTATACAAAGGTGTAAATGCCACTTTGTAAGCTGCAACATATATGTGCTGTGGACACTAAGAAGATTGGAACCTATACTCAACAGTTTATAATTGCTCCCTTGTAAGTTAACAGTGTTACTGAAGGCATGTGGTCCTCCATAATGTAACATGTGGAATAACACTGTGAATGTACATGGGTGACTCCTCTCTGTATCAAAAAGTCTCAATGAGCTCAGTGGGAAAGGCCTTTACACTGGAAGAACACATTTGTATGCTATTCTGCCTAATTTATATTTTCATAATCATATGGCATGGTGAGAGGAAACTGAGTTTTGAAACTGGGAGAAGACATCTTAGATTCTTCATTGGCCTGTACAGTTTGAAGAATCACAGAGGTCTCTTGAAGACTATGACATGGCATAGGTGCTTGATGTGGTGTGTTATCCAAGCACATACCATTCTGTATTCTAGCCCAAGATCACTTAGCTACACTCAAAATATAGTTTAATAAATGAAGTTGTTCAGTTTTTAATATCATGATCAACTCCACTGAAGGTGGTTCCTTCAACAGTCTTCCATATTTAGAGTATTAAACAGAAGTGCTCTTTCTGGATAACTGATCTCCATTTTGGAACAGTTCTTGCTGCACTATAACTTTTCTTAGATACATGATATGCTCAGCATCTTTATGCAACTCTTGACCTTCTGTTTTCCTACAACAGAACTGATTGTGACAAGCCTGCTTATTCGTCTTCCTTGATAAGAAACAAACAAAGCCAGTGGTAATCTCCAAAAGAATTTATGTTAGTGCTTTCGTTGAACAAATAATCCAACTTCTTCAGACACAAAATACAGATAAACCATTCTATTTAAAATCTTTCAACAGGAAATAACATCAGCAGTAAATGACATCACAAGTAGTCAAATTACTCATAAAAGATATAAAGGTAAGATGCAATATTTATACAAAACTAGTATAAATAAATAATTTCATATAAAAAAACAGTATAAAATATAAAAATCAACATGTGTGCAAGTATTATAAGTGTGAAACTGTATGTATTATATCTTAATTACCTCCCAAACAAAAAAGTTGAAAAAAAACGTTTTACCTTAAAGTGCTTTCAACCTTAAAATGCATTTCAAGGAGTAATGCCCATTGAGACCTAGAAAAACAGAAGCATTTAATTTAAGCTGCCAGTATAATTCTCTACTTTCTAAGAATAACTGCCATGGACCACTTCTTTTATTTTTTGTTACTTACTCAACAACCATATATTCAAAGGAATGACCTTCATATTCCATGACATGTCTGGCCAGGGCGTTATTGCCATTACGCCTGCCTATGCTGTACTGGTGTTCATAAATTCTGTCTTTAAGGTGCCTCTCAGTCTTTCCAATATAAAAAGCAGCACAG
The DNA here is from genome assembly GCF_019279795.1 of Protopterus annectens. Classification (NCBI taxonomy): domain Eukaryota; kingdom Metazoa; phylum Chordata; order Ceratodontiformes; family Protopteridae; genus Protopterus; species Protopterus annectens. The sequence continues at coordinate 983,561,371 of NC_056730.1, forward strand.
TACTGACATAAAGCAATGTAAACAACCCAACACTTTCACAATTAAATCTGCCTTTCAAATATTCATCTTCCTTGGACGTTGATGTATTTGTCTGTAGAGAGATTATTACAATTATTGCTACACAGCTTTCCATCTTTCTTATGAGCAACAAAAAGTTCTTGGTTCAGCTATTTGGCCAACTGTTTCAGATTCAAGTTGTGACTTTCCAATTTTCTTTTGTCTTCAGAGTATAAATCTGTCAGTCTCCCACAGTATCAGTTCTAATAGTATTCTGGTTCTGATTATTTCTTTATGCCATTTTCTTTCCCAGTTTTCAGGCATCAGTAACGTTGAAGTGGGTCATTTGCTTTTAACCTCTGTGCCCATTAACAGTTGACATATTGAGGCTGTGTCTCTCAATGGGGCATTTATGTATTCTAAATTTGTTGCATGACAGTTTTCATAGCTCTTAGCATTGCCCTTTGTCATGAGATTTATCACTGCTAGGATAATTGTGTCCATTTGACCCTGTCCAAGTGGACTGCATATCATAAGTCTGAATTTCTGGTTATATACAGATCTACTGAATTTTTGATTTTTGTATTTCAGACCATTTTCTGATATAACATCAGGTATGCATTGTTTCAAGAATATTGACATTAATACATGAATCACATTTGCACTCAATGTGTTTGTTACTTTATTTTAAAAAGCTTGGAAAAATAATGTATATACATCAGATATGCAGTCTCTTTGAGTTGAAACAAATCTGTGCCCATGTGATTCCATGTTCTCCTTGACTCATAAGTGTATACTAGGCTAATGACCAATAGGACCTTTATAAGCCTAGCCAAGTATCCCAATTGTATCCCACAAGTTTATGTGACTTAGAGGTTATTTGATGGGGTATATGTAAGTTAAGGAAAGATTTACATGCTGAATCTGTCCATTAGAGACATAGGTGGCAGACCCAGGATATATTTCTGATTTCCCATCCACTGATCCAGGTTCTCTTGAATAGGGACATGGAAGAGCTCTGCTTCACATAGATGGGAAGCCTGTTCCTGAGAATGAAAATTCTCTGAGGCACATATCTGTCCCTCCTTGTTCAATTTATGTTGTAAGCAAAGTTCATTTTGTGAATGGACAAAAGCTCCATCAGAGTGTGATCCAAGGATGCTTTACACGCTAAGCATAGCTCACCTATCAACAGACTGTAGGAAACAGAGTATAGAGATAAGGCTTTGAGGCAGTCTGCATAAGACACACTGTTTACACCCAGTATTTTTGTGAGGAATCCCTGTGGATGTTCTGGTTGTTGCCTGTACCTGGTCAGGTACATATCAAAGGGGTTTTGTACTCAATGATGGGTCTGATGAGGGCCAAATACAGTGGAACAATGACTTCCTTAGAACTATATGCCACATCGTGGCTTATAAACTGAGCAACATAGAATGATTTCCTTATTAACACGAAAATGCAAGTCCACTGTTTGGCACAATAAAGGTTGTCCTCCAATACCACAGTACTATAGAAAGGCGAACTCTTACAAAGTAGAACCAAAGCTCTTTATTTCCACATAAAACACACAGATTGAGTGCTTGCCTCAGTATTGAGACTTCATCAGAATCTAAAATTACAAGCATATCACATTCTTTAAATATGCTCCCAAAGAATTCAATGATTCAATTAATAAAATTCAAATCAATTATGTTGTTAATTCAATCCAAATCAATTTGTGTATATAAATATATATATGTCACATTAAAAAAACATTGTTAAAAAAACATTGATAAAATACCATTGTTGAAGTTCCCTATCGGCATAATAAAATCATATTATGTATATTATGTATATATACACAAAACTCTAATAAATATCTGAATAAATAAATAAGTAAATACCAGATAGTAAATAATAATTATTAATTAATAATTATGTAGGCTAAAACTAGATGTGGTGAATATGTAATACCCTTAAACAGTGTAAAGGAATATATAAAAACACATATTATTCAAACAATAATAAATATATACTAATTAATAAAAATTAATTAGTAATAAATAAGTAATGCAAAATTATTGAGTTTACAGTAAACAAATATGACAAAGTTATCCAAAATATTAAAAATATTAAATATTAATACATATTAATAAACTTTTAATAAATATTAAAAATCATGTAGTATAATATGTATAATGTTAATACTTATGTATTCTTTTTAAAATTCTTTTTAGGATTCAATGATAGTAGTTTCAAGGCAGGTTTTATCGAGATATGGTCATTCATTCCTGGGTATACGCAAGAGTCCAACCTCATTTGCCATATCATTTCGCGATACTCCAGGAATGTCTCCCAATCTCCTTTCCTTTCTTTTTGTTTCACTACTTCAAGGACCCAAAATTTTAAGTTCATATTCTGACAAATGGATGTATGTCTATAAATTGCATTGTTCTCATTTCTTCTATTTATGTCTCTAATGTGTTCATATATGCGATTCCTTAGATGTCTTTCAGTCTTTCCAACATAATAACCCCAGCATGACACACAATAAGCTAAATACACTACTCCCTTGGTGTAGCAGCTGGCATATTCATAGCTCTTAATAGAAAAATTTATGCTAGGGATTTTGACCTCCTTAACACAGGCAATATAGGAGCATTGTGTACACCTTCCACATTTGTGTGTTCCTACTCTAGTTAATGCTCCTTCTTTTACCTGTCTCTTCTTACTCTCTAAAATATTTTTCAGGTTCATATTTCTCCTAAAAGTATATCTAAGTTGTTGTTGGAATATATTTATTCTTGTTGGCATTGTCTTGAACATATTCCAAATTCCGTTAATACTTTTTTTAACCCACCCAATGTCAGAATAATAAGTTAAAATTAACCGTGGTATATCCTTTTCTACACCAGTCACTTTTGTTGTTATTACATTACTTATTTCAGTAATAGTCTCATTATTGATTGTCCCTGTCTGTAATAATCTGTCAACTAATAATGGTCCATATTTAGTGTTACGATTCTTTATTATTTCTTTCTTAACTTTTTCAATAAACATATTCGGATAACCTCTTTCATTAAACATTACGTGTATAAAATCCAATTCCCTTATAAAGTCACTAAATTCAGTTGTCATTCTCGACACCCTTATCATTTGTCCTTTAATAATATTTCTTTTCAAATGGTAAGGGTGATCACTTTTATATTGTAAATATGAGTTTGAATAACATTCTTTTCTATAAATTGTTGATTTATATTGCTTCTTCATATAATCCTTTTTTTATTTTAACATCCAGGTAATGTATTTCTTTATTCATCATGTAGGTAAAACTAAGAAACTCGGTGGTGGTGTTAATATATTCCATAAAATGTTCCACAACTTCACATGGACCGTTCCAAATAATAATAATGTCATCCAAGAAACGAAAATATTTTTTAATATATTGCTGATACATAGATTGAAAAATATAAGTTTTCTCCCAAAATAACATTATGATGTTTGCATAAATGGGGGCACATGCCGAACCCATGGCCACTCCGTCAAGTTGATGGTAAATGTCCCCCTGGAAATATATAAAATTATATTTCAACATTAGTTCCATATTTTCCAAAACTAATTTAAACTCATCTGGGTTTAACATCTTAAATTCACTGACCATATTTTCAAACCATTCCATTCCTTCTTTGTGCGGAATAACAGAAAATAAATCTTTAACATCAACTGTTATAAAAAAATAATCTTCATGGAATGGTATCATGCTAAACTTTTTTAACAAATCCCAGGAGTCTATCAAAATATGTCCATAATTTAAATGGAACTTTTTTAGTTTAGTGTCCACATATATTGCCAGGGATTGTGTTTTAGATCTCCTAGATGTTAGTATTGGTCTCATTGGGGGGGTTCTCCACATCTTTGTGTATTTTTGGGATACCAAAGATTTCAGGTATGACAGGTTTAGGAACTTTTAAGAAGTTATATAAGTCCATATCTATAAGTCCTTGGAACAAATTATCTTCAAGAATTAAATCAATTCTTTTATATAGAATATTCAATTCATTCATAGAAATAATTCGATACCTGGAATCATTGTCCAAAATTTTATGCATTCTTTCAGTATAATCCCAACTGTCCATTAGTACCACACCACCACCTTTATCTGGTTTCATAACTCTTAGTTTTCTGTTACCACTGAGTTGTTTCAGAATTGTTCTCTCTTGCTCTGTAAGGTTATCGGTAATTTTAGGTCTCTTTTTGTATTCGTCTCTAACCATATTAAGAGCACATATTTCAAAATTGTGTATATCCTGCTGCAAAGGAGGATTATATGTGCTACTTTTACTTAATATTTTGTTCTCATCATTAGCATTATCCGAATACATAACTGCCAAGTTTAACTTTCTTGTAAACAGTTTAATGTCCAAGACTATCTTTTCTATTCTTGGTTTTTTAACAGGTACAAAAGTAAAACCTTTTGTAAAAAGTTCAAAATGTCCATTTGTTATCACTGTATCAGTGTAATTAAATATATTGAAATTGTTATATGTATACACTATAGTTTTTTGGTTAGTGTTCAATACCTCATCTGTATCCTCTAACTGGGTTCTACTATCCAGACTAAATCTATTTACATCTATCCCATTCTTCATATTCATAAAAGTCAATGAACTGGGTTGTTCCATAGTGGTTTTTACTGGGGTAGATGTATATAGTCCACTATTCATCACTTGTCCCAGCCTCTCTGCTTGTATCTCCTTGTCTGGTTCCCAGTTACTTCTGCATATGACTGCTGTCCATTCCGATTCCTTATTCTCTCTGATCTTCTTAATTCCTGTACCCCCCCTAAAGGGTCCTCTGGTTCAATGAATTCATCACTATTCCCTAAATATTCATGATTAACCTCAGCAGCTTGTTCTAATCTATAGATGTTATTTGTATTTTCTTTATATTCCATCTGATGGTATTGCTTTCCAAATTAATTATACCTTTTATACCTAATTATACCTAAAGATTTCCTTATTAATTTAGACATGTTGATTGAAACCAGGTTATTATCTGCACGAGTCCGGAATGGTGATGCTATCATGTTTGTAGCTGTCAAGCTTGCACCCTACTGACTTCAAAGAAGCAAGATTGTCATAAACCCTTCTTTGTATTTTCTCCTTCCTATGTGCATATTAAGATTATTTCTGAAGGAAGTACATGAATGTTTGTTTTTCTGATTTTAAAGAGATTAGTCCATAACTTGGAAAGCATTTTGCAATGTATTTTGATACATTTTTTTTCTATTCCTGATATTTATTTTTAGTTCCAGGGTCTCCAGTCAGGCATTAGCCCCTTCAGTTGTGTGTTCCAGGCATAGACTTACAAATAAAACCAGATAAAACATTACCCGAAAGACAACATTGAAGTCTCTCCTCATTAACCTACAAAGAACAGAGTATAATGACCATTCCAGAAGTCTTTCTGAATAGCTGAAGTTTTCTAAACCCTGATTTTTCTGGCCCTCCCTGAATAAGTAAATTCTTCTAAATCCTATGATTTTTCTAGCAAGGAACTGTTGTGCCTTTTCAAGTAATTTTTGGTGGCTTGTCCAAAAGCTACAAAATGTGTATTTTATTCAGTAATTAACTACAAAATGCAATATTTTATTCAGTACACCATTCATTTATGCATTTATTCATACTCAAATAACAGCCAAACTTCTTTTCATGTCCAAGTGGTGGCTGGGACATATCCCAGTGTTCACTGAATGCAAGGCAGCAGTGATCTTGAACAAGGCAGTAACTATAATAAGATACACACGCGCACACGCGCGCAAGCGCGCGCACACACACACACACACACACACACACACACACACACACACACTTAATAAGATATACAACAAGAACAAAACTACTACTTAGTTTTCAAAAGTAACTATAATCTTAAAAAAGCTGATTGTAAAGTATAGAAACTACTTACTTTCCTTAGAGAATATTCCAGATCTGACTATGGATATATTTTTTATATAAAAGGCTAACAGCAAAATCAAGGTATTCTTTAATTGCATCAGAAAATGAATTCAGTCTTCAGGTAAATTTCTTCACATCTGTGTCTCATCCACATTAATAAATTGTCTGTGATTGGAGACCATATCATAATCCTCTGGATTAAGCATATAATGTTATTAGGGATAGCAAGTCAATATAGAAAAAAAGAGGATGAAAGATATATTGTGCATCAGGATATGGATTACCTGCATAATTCTGATATTTTGGGTGATTGTTATAGAATTTGAAATATGTTTGAGAAAATAAAGTGTCACTTCAGAGGTTTAAGGGATTGTTACTACTATGATAAGACAATATGCACTCTGTTATACAGGGATAGGATTGAAGGCATGGGGAAGTGGAATACAAAAAGGGAATATTTTCAAAAAGGATGATGGTAGGGAGATTAGCAGTAAGACATGTCATAGTAGTTCGACGAAGGGAGATGGATGGAGATGAAGGTTAATACAGCCTGTCGCAAATCACAAACTTTTAGGGGAGAGATAAATGGAAAGTAAGAGATGGACTATGAGAACATTGCATTGGGAAAAAAATCAAGGGAAAGAAGAAAGCACTGGGAGGGTGAGGAGCAGGAGGTGTGGGTATCAGATGTTATGATAAGAAGATGTGAGAGGGGGAAGCCAAGGTAGTCTAAACATGCATACTGAAATTAAGGGAGCTGTGTTGTTATGGGTAATATTAGTTATAATGTGGGATGGAATTTGATAAGTGATATGATTTTGGAAGATGGAATGTTTATATTAAAGGAGAGGAGATAGGCAGTGTAGGTAAGAGTGATGCTGCAGTAAGAAGATGGGGTCAGGACTTTCCATTTACAAACATGAGGAAGATGATGAAGAATTATCATAGGTTCATAGGTAGGTACTAGGCTATTGGCCCTAGGGCCTATACAAGCCCAGCCAAAAAGGTACCCTGGCTTTTGCCACCCAAGAAAATTATTTTCCTGTGCCACTGTTGGGCAGAGCCACAGAAGTGATCCCCGAGGTGAATTTTCTATTTCCCATCCAATCATCAAGATTTTTCTTGAAGAGTACTAATGAGGAGCTTTGTTTGATATAGATATGTAGTTTATTCCAGAGTATGGGAAGTCTTTGGGACAGGAATCTATCCTTCCGGCATGTTCTGTTTATTGTGGTGACAAGGTTTAGGTCCCTAGAGCATGTAGCTCGGAGGGATTGGGATTTCTTTAAGTGGAGCATGTCCAACAACTCTGGGTTTGACATAGCTTTGTATGTTAGGCAGAGATCGCCTCTGAGTAGGTGATATGCGATGGAGTAAAGCTGGAGTTTTTTGAGATGGTCTGTGTAGGGCATCTGTTTGAGGCTGGTAAACTTCTTCGTGAGGTATTTCTGTGGTCTTTCCAGTTGTTATAGAAGTCTTATGAGGTACATATCAAAAGGGGCATTGTACTCTATAATAGGTCTAATGAGTGATGAGTAGAGGGGAACAATGACCTCTTTTTTTTGGATGAGAAACCTTTTGTGATGAGGTGTGCCACATAGAAGAATTTTCTGACTACTGTGGTGATGTGATTATCAAAGCAGAGACTACTGTCCACCTGTGTTCCAAGGTCTCTTATCACACATTCGGTGTTAAGTATACTACCGTCTATGTTGTAGTTCATGGGTACAGAGTTTTTACCAAAGGGGATGACAATGCACTTTTTGGCATTGAGCTTGAGGCCATGGCTTTGACAACAGGCATCTGTCTCAATGGGGCCCTTTTGTAGGATGTCCACATCGTTAAGAGTTTCGATTATGGCTCCTAGTTTGCAGTCATCTGCGAACTTCATTAGCCAAAGACCTTCTGTGTTAGCCTGTACTTCAGAGAAGTAGATACCAAACAGGAGAGGACCCAGGACTGAACCCTGTGGTACTCCATTTGTCACTGTTCTGAAGTCGGATTTGGAGTCTGCTACTTTCAGTGTGGGTTCTGTCAGTGAGCCAGTTGGCAACCCATCTTGTGACATAGGGATTTATACCTAGTTTAGTGAGTTTATCTATAATTCCAGAGTGGGGGATGGTGTCAAAAGCCTTGGCAAGATCTAGATAGGCTGTGTGAATGATCTTACCCTCGTCTACGGCTTTGGTGACTGCTTCAAAGAAGTCTATCAGGTTTAGGAGGCATGATCTGCTTTTTACAAACCCGATCTGGGTGGGTCCAGAGTTTGGAGATTACCAATGTCTTTGTTTATAAGTTCCATGATGATATGTTCCATGGCCTTGCAGACCAGGCTCATCAGGCTAATGGGGCGGTAGTTCCCGGGGTCCATTGTGGCTCCCCTCTTGTGGATTGGGATAACCATCACTGTGCACCATTCAGCGGGCACAAAGCCTGAGATGAGGCTATGATTGAACATGGTACTTAGGTGGGGTGCCAGTTTGTTCTGTAGTTTGTGTAAACGCATCCTGAGATGTTGTCTGGTCCCATTGATGCTGTGTTCTTGGCTTTGGAGAGTGTGGTTTTTACCTGTGCAGCCATGATTACAGGAACTTTGCATTCTTCCGAGATAGAGATGGGCTCTTTAGGGGTGAGAGGGGGGTAAAGTTAGCACTAAACCTATCTGCCAAGATGTTGGCAATATCAGTTGGGTCTGTATATTTAGTGCCATTGTGCTGTAACTCAGAGCAGATCTGAGTGTTGCCATTGAGATTCTTGACATAGCTATAGAATGTTTTGCAGTTGTCTTTAGAATCAGTGGCAATTTTGTTTTTGTAACTAGCTTTGGAGGATTTTATCAGGGATCGCAGCTTCTTACTGAGGCTGACCAGGAAGCTCCTCCACTGATGGGATTTTACTCTCTTTTGCAACAGTTTCTTCCTTCTGTTGCACAGTTTGTTTATGGCAGGGGACCACCAGATTAGCTTCCTTTTTTTGGAGGATAGCTTCTTGGTTCTGTTTAGGATAGCATGATCCATGCACTCGTGTAAGTGCTTATAAAGTGCAGTTGTGTAGGATTCAGTAGTCGTAACTGTATTGTCTATCTGCATAGGTGTCATGAAATTCACTACTTCTGCCTTTGGCTTTGGAGACATTTTTTAGCCTGATTTCCTTAATGGGGGGTGGGGGCAGGATGTGGATATCTAGGGTAATTAGCTTATGGTCGGATTGGACCAATGAGGCGTTGACTTCAGGTGTGGAACACCAGTCACTCATGTTGGTAATGACTAGATCTAGGATATTGTTGCCCTTGGTGGGGGTGTGGATAAGTTGATCCAGGGCATTGGAGTTTATGAATTCCAGAAAGCGTTGGCAAAGGAGTTGGTACATGAGTAGTTTTCCCAGTTAATGGTGGGGTAGTTGAAATCTCCCATTATTAGGGTTTTTGGTTGAACCCTAATATTTTCCAGTACATCAAGAAAAGAGGAGTGGAGATCCTGGGGCATGGTAGGGGATCTGTAGCAAGCTACAATTTGGATTGCAGTTTTGCCCAGAGTTAGTTGCACTTGGATAACCTCGGATGTATTATGCTGAGCAACTAACCTGGATGTGTGGACATCCTTAATGAATATGGATACACCCCTGCCTTTGGTGTTCCGGTTCAGGTTACATGGCCGGAAAGTGTGGTATGAGTTATAGCCTGGTAGTGCAGGGGTGCTCTCTGGAGCCTTGAACCAGGTCTCAGTCACTGCACAGATATCGATGTTCTCCATTTTAAGGAGTGCCTCGAGTGAGTGCATTTTGAGATTTAGACATCTAGCATTGAGTAGCATCACCCTCAGTTTTTGCTTGCCTGTTCCTGTTACGGTGGTGAATTTGTCATTTGAACCTTGCCTAAAAAAGGAACTATAGTGGTGGCAAGAACCTTAGCCAGTATCCGGAATCCCAGGGGTGACAGGTGCAGGCCATCTCTGGCAAAGCATCATGGTCTGTCGACCATGTCATCCCAGGCAGACAGATACTGGATCCCTCTAGAATGACACCAGAAGCTTAGCCAATTGTTGAAGTCAAACATTTTGTCCTTGTACTGCGGTATCATTCTGGGTGATGGCAGAATGCTACTCAGGGCTAGGGTCATACCTGCCTGGGCTACAAGATCAGAGAGCTCTTCCATGTCTCTTTTCATGTAGTCCAGGGAGGTACGTCTCAGGTCATTCACACCAACACGGGCAAAGACAGAGTCATATTTGTACTTGTTGTTGAGTGACTTGAATGCATGGGTTATGTGGCGGATCCTGGCACCTGACAGGCAGCTGACAGTAACCTTCTCCTTGTTTAGCCTGGTGAGTGGGACATCAGTGTGCCTGACTATAGAGTCACCCATGACTAGTGTGTTGGGTACGTTGTTTTGCCTTACTGGCTGTGGTTGAGTGGCACACTGATTCTGCGGGCTATGTGTCATTTGGGTTGTGTTGGGGGGTGGAGGTTGCTTGCATTTCTGTTTTGGAGGTCTCTGTTGCTTGAGCAGATTATTATTGAGAGCCTCCATGAATGTTTTTGTGTTTCTATGTGTGGATTTTGGTGGTGTAGATTTAGTGAGACTATGTGATGAGTGTGGTGTGGTGGAAGTGTTTATCTTCTCCACTTGACTGTCAAGTTCAGTCTTGGTTGGAGAGAGCTTTACCTCCAGTTTGGCTAGAAAAGTGCATCTCTCACAGGTTGTAGTGTTGGGTGGTAGGAGGAGAGGGTTGTCTGTGTACATGAGGCAATTTCTACATTGCCCCAAGATGCCCAGATTCATCAGATAGACAGGAGAGAACACTGGCAGCTGACCCTTGGACATGCCTGAATAAAAAAACTATTTCCTCTAGATAAGTGAGGAAAGTGAGTACAAGAGCTGTTTTTCTCTAAGCAAGTGAGGAAAGTAAGTACCAAAACTGTTTTCCTCTAGGTAATGAGGAAGGTTGAGTGCTGTAGTAATTAGTAACTTATTTAGTGCTTACAACAAGTTCTGAACAAGTGCTGATCACGACTAAGCAAAAGTGCTAAAACTAAGAATTTGTATCTGGACTAAACTAGTTACATTACAGGAAAGGGGGGAAACAAGTGCAAATGCGGGCTTTTAAATCAGAAAGTTGAGAGAGATGGAAAAACTGCCCAAACGGCCCATAACTACAATTTCTGGGCCAGAACCACTCCTTATGTGGTAGATAGGTTACCTAGTGCTTACCACTCCCACTGATAAGCTAGAAGGCTTCCCTCCAGCACAGAAAGCTTGGGGGGTCAGAAGCTTACATACAGTCCTGGATACAGCAAATCTTAATCTGGACTACACTAGGAAACAGGCATATATATATATATTTGTAAGCGTTGACGTCCCACTCGAGAGAGCGTTCCTGCTAACAAATTACGTTAAAATCAAACAGTTCAACCTCCGTGCAGGAACGCAGCAGCCTGTACAAATGAAATAACCACGATGTCACAGATTCAAGCAGTTGTAATGCTTTTCTTTGCATAAAGGTCAAATTACTCTTATTATGCTTTCTCAATTTCCCTTCAGAATAGTATATATGCAAGTCATTTTCTACAAGTCTAGAATATGTATCAAGTACTGGATGTAATGTTGGAGTATAAGTACTTATTGGTCTGAAGTTATTTGTTACCCTGTCCTTATCAGCTTGTCCAAAATTAAGTTTCAATTGTATGTTTCTGACAAACATTTTGACATCAATAATAGACTCAGTACTTTCTCTCATTCTACTGGGTATAAATGATAAACCCTTACTTAAAACTTGTTCTTCATTCTGCTTGAATCTATGACATCGTGGTTATTTCATTTGTACAGGCTGCTGCGTTCCTGCACGGAGGTTGAACTGTTTGATTTTAATATATATACACATATATACACATATATATATATATATATATATATATATATATATATATATATATACAGAAAAGTAGCTAAAACAGCAGTAAAAACAATTCAAATGCAGTGCAAGCTAGCAAACTTGAATATGTAGCAATGTTAAACAAAAACCAAATAGTCCCTGCTAGATGAAGCACCTCCAAAGAAAAAACGAATGCTCAAATGTAAAAACAAGAAGGTGCACCATATGCTGCAAAACGTGAATGAAATTCTTCTCCTTGATGTATAAAAACACTTTTATTGTATAAAAACAATAAAACAGCTGCAAAGTAAGCGCTTTCGCGTTATAACAAACGCTTCATCAGACATGAAAGCACTGAGCATAGACCCCATTAAATACATTTTCTGATGTCACTAACCAATTAAAACAGCAAATCAGAGCAGTGGTGTTCAAACACATACACCTGACCAATTAAAGCAACCAACAAAACTTAATAACGATATTAAAACTTAGAAGATAAACTAATCAAGTTGGTAGACAATATAAAATTAATGTCTAAGTGGTCTACTGGTTAAAAATGGCTTTAATGTCACTCTATCATTTAAACCAAACCTATGTGTTTGTAATTTTAGTATCCATTTAGCCTCCCTTTCCTCTGTGGTGTTTCTGACATTGCCTAACCGGCTAGTAGTGGATACTAATTCCAAAACCTGAAACTTAAAGCTATGGGAACACCCTTTCTCCATGATATGTCTGGCTAAGGCATTAGTGGTATTGCCCTTGTTGACAGCATATAGGTGTTCCCTTATACGTTCCCTTAAAGATCTTGTAGTCATGCCTACATAAAAAATATTGCAGGTTTGACAAATTGCAACATAAACCAGGTTAGTGGATTTACAATCCGCATATTGGCTGAACTTATAAAAACGTCTCGTTACAGGATGGACAAAACTATCAGAGCAGGAAATATATTTACATTGATTACAGGTTTTGCAACTGAACGTGCCTGTTCTCTTTAGGCTTCTAGAAGTTTGACAACCTCTATCATAACAAAGTAACCTGTTGAGAGAAAGCATGTTCCTATATGCTACTTGAGGCCTCTCTTCAACCAAGCTCTTTATTCGTTCATCAACCATTAGTAACCTCCAATTTCTATTGAGGACGTCCATCACATGATGGTTCCTATTAGTGAAAGGGATGACTATCCTGCTCGTGGTCATTGAATTGCTAGCTTTTCTGGTAGATTCACAAGGATATGGTCTACTTATCAATGGTGCCCCTATGTTCTCCCTATACAGGTCACCTCTTGCAATTTCTGCATGTACATGTGTCTGACTGTAACCCCTAGATGTAAAATTCCTAGCTAGCACTGATTTATGATGATTAAAAACACTATCTTGAGATGTCAGCTTAGACACCCTTAATGTTTGATTCCTCACTAGATTCCGGTGTACATGCCTGGGATGCATGCTGGCCCGGTGTAGGAGGTTGTTCCTCCAACATGGTTTCCTAAAGAGCTCCGTTTCAAAACTGGTAGCTCCCTTAATAATCTTAACATCCAAAAACTCAATGGCATCAACAGAATAACTGCATTCAAAACATAAAAAATCAGTTGTCTCATTTAAGTAGTTCACGAAACTTAACAATTGATCAACGGTGCCTCCCCAAAGCAAAAAAACATCATCTACAAACCTGTTGTAGTAAGTGAGATGTTTATTGTGGTCAAGGCTAGTATTCAAAACATATTGGTCTTCCCATTGTGCCAATACCAAGTTGGCATAGGCGTTGGCACACGGGGTGCCCATCGCCACTTTCGTTTGTAGATAATATTTGTCTTCATAACAAAGAACATTGTTCTCAAGAACAATTTCGAGAAGCGACATACACTTGTTGATGATGCTAGTGGATGTTTTTTTCTTGGTTAAGAAAGCTCGAACATGTTCCATGCCAACGTCATTGGGTATTGATGTAAACAATGACTTCACGTCTAGTGTAACTAGAAAATTAAGGGTGTTTAAAGGAAAAGATTTACCAAAAATGGCTAACTTCTCCAAAAAATGTGGTGTATCACTAAGGACATGTTGCACCTCTGAAACAAAGGGTTTAAGCAACTTGTCCAAATAGATGGATGAGGGTTCTGTCAGCCATCCACGACTAGAAACAATAGGTCTTAAAGACGGATTCTTCACATCTTTGTAAATCTTTGGGAGGCCCCTAAAAGAGGGAAGAAGGGGTTTATCAACTAATAGGTACAAATAAAGCTCATTATCTATCACCATGGTTAACAGTAGATCATACAAACCAGCATGTACTTTTCTAATTAAATCATTTAAAATACTGTTAGAAATAGGGAGATATGTCTCCCTGTCAGCCAACATAGAGAACATTTTATCAAGATATATAGATTTATCAAGAATCACGATGGCTCCACCTTTATCAGCTTGTCTTATTACTATTTGTTCATTATTTTTCAAGTCTGCTAGGGCATCTTTCTCACCCGAGGTCATATTATAAAAATTCGGCTGAGCATGTTTATCATTGTATATTTTAAACAAGTCAGTTTCACAAGCTTGTTCAAATGCCTCTAACAAAGGATGTTGTGGAGGCATAAAACAAGATGGTTTTCTAAAAGGTCTATGTGAAGAATTACTGGTACCAGCATCTTGACCAAATAATAACTTGAGACCCAAATTCCTAGTAAAAAGTTTGATATCAACGATGATATCAGTTAAATCATTACATCCAGAGGGTATAAAACCCAACCCTTTGTTCAGAATAGAAAGTTCATTCCTACTCAAAGAGTATTTGGAAAGGTTGACAACTAAATCTTGGAATTCGGTACCTTATTCATATTGTGGGAAGGCTTGTCCATGTTCTTCCTCTTCCCCACTCTCCCTTGTGGCGACCAAGTCCTCCTTTCGTGTGGTTTGAAGGGAAGTGGAAAAGAAGGCAAGCCATCACCCAAACCAAGTATTTCTTCTTCTGCTGTTATAACGAAAGGATCCATGGACAGTTGTTTCCTACGGACATCAGGAACCCTTTGGCAAGTTGGAGTGTCCAAATTAGATGGTAAATCCACCGTGGTGTCATTAACGGCGTGAATCTCAGCCTGAACAACCACTCGACGCTGCAATGGTATATCTGTAGCTACTGGCAAGGTTTCAGAAACATTCTGCAAAGACGGAGCCAAAAGGTCGGCTCCTTTTGATGAAGTCATCGTGCAGGATGAACTCGTCGCAGCATCAACACTAGAGGTTGCAGAATTTAAAGGTATAGAGTCAACTTTCCGCGATGAATGATGTACCGGTGGATTAACTGAACCAGGTTTGGAAGGAAAAGTGTCACGGGGCCAGGAAAAGACCTGGCTGTTGTTAAAATCTACAAAATCCCTCTCCAGCTTTTTCTTCTTGTCTAATAGGGATCTGGAATCAACCGATGATAAAGTGCGCTTAAGATCTTCAGAAAATAACAAAAGCTCATCATTGCCCAACAATTTAGTTAGTTCAATGTTCAATATTTTAATTTCATCCATCAAATAGTTGATAACTTGACCGTAATGCTCAATAAGGATTTTAATATATGAGAAACCAGTTTCCAAGTTGAGCTTCTGCCATTTCGATAGAAGCTCAGGGTTAGAGTTCCCAAACATTGGCATTTTTAGTACCCTTAACCCTCTTGGAATTAACTTGAACTTTAAGCAGGCTTCCATGTGTAGACTTTGCCATTGAACAGTACGTAATTTTTGTAATTTAGTTTCAAGTTTCCGTGTAGTTAAAACGATGTCCATGTTGTTCTTAAAGTTATGATTATTACTGTCCGACTTATTCAAGTCAGTGGCTGTTAATTTCAGTAACGGGTTAGTGTCCATTCGGACATATTCCTCAAGAATAAAAGGTGAACTCGATCCAATAATACAACTAGCTGGTGCAGATGAAGCAGCCATGTTCCAGCAGGAAAACCAACGAAGAGAAATACAAAAACCAAATAGTCCCTGCTAGATGAAGCACCTCCAAAGAAAAAACGAATGCTCAAATGTAAAAACAAGAAGGTGCACCATATGCTGCAAAACGTGAATGAAATTCTTCTCCTTGATGTATAAAAACACTTTTATTGTATAAAAACAATAAAACAGCTGCAAAGTAAGTGCTTTCGCGTTATAACAAACGCTTCATCAGACATGAAAGCACTGAGCATAGACCCCATTAAATACATTTTCTGATGTCACTAACCAATTAAAAACAGCAAATCAGAGCAGTGGTGTTCAAACACATACACCTGACCAATTAAAGCAACCAACAAAACTTAATAACGATATTAAAACTTAGAAGATAAACTAATCAAGTTGGTAGACAATATAAAATTAATGTCTAAGTGGTCTACTGGTTAAAAATGGCTTTAATGTCACTCTATCATTTAAACCAAACCTATGTGCTTGTAATTTTAGTATCCATTTAGCCTCCCTTTCCTCTGTGGTGTTTCTGACATTGCCTAACCGGCTAGTAGTGGATACTAATTCCAAAACCTGAAACTTAAAGCTATGGGAACACCCTTTCTCCATGATATGTCTGGCTAAGGCATTAGTGGTATTGCCCTTGTTGACAGCATATAGGTGTTCCCTTATACGTTCCCTTAAAGATCTTGTAGTCATGCCTACATAAAAAATATTGCAGGTTTGACAAATTGCAACATAAACCAGGTTAGTGGATTTACAATCCGCATATTGGCTGAACTTATAAAAACGTCTCGTTACAGGATGGACAAAACTATCAGAGCAGGAAATATATTTACATTGATTACAGGTTTTGCAACTGAACGTGCCTGTTCTCTTTAGGCTTCTAGAAGTTTGACAACCTCTATCATAACAAAGGAACCGTTGAGAGAAAGCATATTCCTATATGCTACTTGAGGCCTCTCTTCAACCAAGCTCTTTATTCGTTCATCAACCATTAGTAACCTCCAATTTCTATTGAGGACGTCCATCACATGATGGTTCCTATTAGTGAAAGGGATGACTATCCTGCTCGTGGTCATTGAATTGCTAGCTTTTCTGGTAGATTCACAAGGATATGGTCTACTTATCAATGGTGCCCCTATGTTCTCCCTATACAGGTCACCTCTTGCAATTTCTGCATGTACATGTGTCTGACTGTAACCCCTAGATGTAAAATTCCTAGCTAGCACTGATTTATGATGATTAAAAACACTATCTTGAGATGTCAGCTTAGACACCCTTAATGTTTGATTCCTCACTAGATTCTGGTGTACATGCCTGGGATGCATGCTGGCCCAGTGTAGGAGGTTGTTCCTCCAACATGGTTTCCTAAAGAGCTCCGTTTCAAAACTGGTAGCTCCCTTAATAATCTTAACATCCAAAAACTCAATGGCATCAACAGAATAACTGCATTCAAAACATAAAAAATCAGTTGTCTCATTTAAGTAGTTCACGAAACTTAACAATTGATCAACGGTGCCTCCCCAAAGCAAAAAAACATCATCTACAAACCTGTTGTAGTAAGTGAGATGTTTATTGTGGTCAAGGCTAGTATTCAAAACATATTGGTCTTCCCATTGTGCCAATACCAAGTTGGCATAGGCGTTGGCACACGGGGTGCCCATCGCCACGCCTTTCGTTTGTAGATAATATTTGTCTTCATAACAAAGTACATTGTTCTCAAGAACAATTTCGAGAAGCGACATACACTTGTTGATGATGCTAGTGGATGTTTTTTTCTTGGTTAAGAAAGCTCGAACATGTTCCATGCCAACGTCATTGGGTATTGATGTAAACAATGACTTCACGTCTAGTGTAACTAGAAAATTAAGGGTGTTTAAAGGAAAAGATTTACCAAAAACGGCTAACTTCTCCAAAAAATGTGGTGTATAACTAAGGACATGTTGCACCTCTGAAACGAAGGGTTTAAGCAACTTGTCCAAATAGATGGATGAGGGTTCTGTCAGCCATCCACGACTAGAAACAATAGGTCTTAAAGACGGATTCTTCACATCTTTGTGAATCTTTGGGAGGCCCCTAAAAGAGGGAACAAGGGGTTTATCAACTAATAGGTACAAATAAAGCTCATTATCTATCACCATGGTTAACAGTAGATCATACAAACCAGCATGTACTTTTCTAATTAAATCATTTAAAATACTGTTAGAAATAGGCAGATATGTCTCCCTGTCAGCCAACATAGAGAACATTTTATCAAGATATATAGATTTATCAAGAATCACGATGGCTCCACCTTTATCAGCTTGTCTTATTACTATTTGTTCATTATTGTTCATTATTTTTCAAGTCTGCTAGGGCAGAAATTGCAAGAGGTGACCTGTATAGGGAGAACATAGGGGCACCATTGATAAGTAGACCATATCCTTGTGAATCTACCAGAAAAGCTAGCAATTCAATGACCACGAGCAGGATAGTCATCCCTTTCACTAATAGGAACCATCATGTGATGGACGTCCTCAATAGAAATTGGAGGTTACTAATGGTTGATGAACGAATAAAGAGCTTGGTTGAAGAGAGGCCTCAAGTAGCATATAGGAACA
The DNA here is from genome assembly GCF_019279795.1 of Protopterus annectens. Classification (NCBI taxonomy): domain Eukaryota; kingdom Metazoa; phylum Chordata; order Ceratodontiformes; family Protopteridae; genus Protopterus; species Protopterus annectens. The sequence continues at coordinate 983,579,708 of NC_056730.1, forward strand.
TGCTTTCTCTCAACAGGTTACTTTGTTATGATAGAGGTTGTCAAACTTCTAGAAGCCTAAAGAGAACAGGCACGTTCAGTTGCAAAACCTGTAATCAATGTAAATATATTTCCTGCTCTGATAGTTTTGTCCATCCTGTAACGAGACGTTTTTATAAGTTCAGCCAATATGCGGATTGTAAATCCACTAACCTGGTTTATGTTGCAATTTGTCAAACCTGCAATATTTTTTATGTAGGCATGACTACAAGATCTTTAAGGGAACGTATAAGGAACACCTATATGCTGTCAACAAGGGCAATACCACTAATGCCTTAGCCAGACATATCATGGAGAAAGGGTGTTCCCATAGCTTTAAGTTTCAGGTTTTGGAATTAGTATCCACTACTAGCCGGTTAGGCAATGTCAGAAACACCACAGAGGAAAGGGAGGCTAAATGGATACTAAAATTACAAGCACATAGGTTTGGTTTAAATGATAGAGTGACATTAAAGCCATTTTTAACCAGTAGACCACTTAGACATTAATTTTATATTGTCTACCAACTTGATTAGTTTATCTTCTAAGTTTTAATATCGTTATTAAGTTTTGTTGGTTGCTTTAATTGGTCAGGTGTATGTGTTTGAACACCACTGCTCTGATTTGCTGTTTTTAATTGGTTAGTGACATCAGAAAATGTATTTAATGGGGTCTATGCTCAGTGCTTTCATGTCTGATGAAGCGTTTGTTATAACGCGAAAGCGCTTACTTTGCAGCTGTTTTATTGTTTTTATACAATAAAAGTGTTTTTATACATCAAGGAGAAGAATTTCATTCACGTTTTGCAGCATATGGTGCACCTTCTTGTTTTTACATGTAGCAATGTTAGACCAAACAGTTTTAAACAATGCAATTAAATTAAAAATGACTAAAAAACAAGTGCAGAAGGAGTCTATTAGGTAGAATGAGGTAAAGAGATGGAACTGGGGGGAGTCCCGGATCAAATCTACAGTGGGGGCGGGCAACTGCAAAAGTTTCCAAATTTAAACAAGACAGGAATAGGGAGAGTGGGTACGGGAAAACCAACACCTTCAGCAGAGATCTGAAAAACTATACAGTGAAGCAAAAATAACAGTGCACAACTCTGAAGTCAGCCAGCAATGATATAAAATCTGAACATTTTATCAATCAGAAGAATTTGAAAATCAGCAAAATGTAGCCATTAAGCATTCCATCTGCAAATGTAAAGAAAACACAAATGCTGCCTGACAAGTGCAGTGCTGAAAGCAGTGGCAAAGGTAAAGAGTAATGACAATGGATACATACAGCTGTTTAGGCAGGGGTATGATGTTAGATACTGAAGACAGAAAGGACTGGTAAACTGAAGACAGTGGCATCTACACTTTGGATGATAGTGAGTAGAATAATAACTGGATAGGCAAATGAAGTAGGTGAGCATGTTGTTTGTTTTAGAAATGATGGAGAGTTACTGGAAGGGACCAAAGTAAATGATGGTGAGAGATTTTTCAGCGGTTTAAATGAATAAGGATCAGATAAGAACAAATAGTATGAGTGAGTGGGTTCACAGGTTGCAGTCCATCCTAATTAAAATTTACCAAGACATGAATTAATACCAGACCCCGGAATGAAGTCCATTATATTTTGTTTTGACCCCTTTTCATAAAGACTTGAGGGGCTAGACCAAGGGTGTATTTACAATTGCCCATTCAATTGTCCAGATTATGCTGAAAAAGAGTCATTGAGCTACTCTGTTTTGCATTCTGGGGGAATCTGTTCCATGAAAGAGGGATTCTCAGTGCCACATACCTATCTTACTAACAGGTTCTTTTTTGTTTCAGTGGAAGTTTGGATCAATGAGTGAATGTTTAGGGTATTAATGGCTTTGTCGATGTGTAGGAGGTTGTATAGGACTGGATCCTTGGAGGATCCTTGGAGGCTAAACAGAGGTCACCTCTCGCAAGTTGATAGGAAATGCCAAAGATAGAAAGCACTTTAAAGAGCTCATGGTAACTCAAGGAAGAAATGTCCTTAATTGATTTAGTAAGAAAACACTGCAGTCTCTTGAGCTGGGTCATATGCCTAGACAAGTATATACAAATGGGGGCATTATATTCTTATTTTCCTGCTAAGGGAGAAGGAGAGGAGATGATGACTTCCTTGGATCTAGAAGACATACTCTTGATGACTAGTTTGTGTCTTTCGGCTTTTCCCGGTTAGGGGTCGTCACAGCGGAAATCCGGTCCGCTAATGATTGGTAGTGGATTTTTACATACCGGGTTACCAGGACTGACGCGCAATCTTCAATGAAGGCATGCCCCATTCATGTATGCCTCCACACAGAAGATGCTCTAGCTGAGAATCGAATGGGACAATGTCTTGCTATGAGGCGACAATGCTACCGCAGCACCACCACCGCAGTTTCACCCTTGATGACTAGTATGGCTACATAAAAGGATTTCCAGACAACAGTGGAAATATGGTGGTCAAAGGATTTGTCTCTAAAAGTGCCCAAACCGGTAATGACAGAGTCAGTTTTAATGGTGTATCACTTATGCGATAGAAGCATGGATGTACACATTTGGCAAATGCAAAATTCTGCATTTCATGGCATTTAATTTGAGTCCATGGTTTAAGTGCATCTTGTCAGTGCGTGCTATACCCTCTTGGAGAATTTGGAGGTCAGATGCAGGAAATGCAATCATCAGCAAATGTTGTCAGCCAGAGGCCTTTGGTGTCAGCCTTAACATCAGAGTAGTTGATATCTAAGAGGCATGGTCCCAGGAACAATCCCTGAAGGACATTGCTGGTAGCTACTCCTTTTTAATTAGATTAGTTTATCAATAATACCAGAATGTAGAATGATGTCTAAGGCCTTGGCCAAGTCCAAGAATCAGTGACTTGTACAGAAAAGGCTGCTCTTCATATGATCACAGGAGGAGAATCTTAAGCCATTCAGTTCCATGCATGTAGTGACCAGATCATATATGTTCCTCAGTGAAGGGACTTTAGACCCTAGTGACACTGTAAATCCTGGCATTTGAGAGTCATCTAATCACCACTGTGTCTTTGCTCAGCCTGGGGAGTGGACCAACTGTGTGACCAACTATGGAATCATCTATGACCAAGACATTGCTAGAAGTACTAGCTTAGTCACGCTCCCTTAAAGGCTTCCGCATACCAGTTGTGTGACCCCATTTTTGTAACTGTATGTTGGCTATGGTCTGCTGCTGATAGTTATTGTGCAGTAGGTAGATGTGAAGGTTTAGGATAATGCCTAGACTTAGGAGTTCTAGGAGGCTTGGGTAGAGATTTCTAATGGCAACAGCATAAGATGGTTTTGTGATGACAGCCTTTGCATGTTTAATAGATGTGGGTGTGGGTTAGACAGTGTTTCCCTCAATGCATGCATCTGACTTGGAGAGGGATGCATCTGGTTTAGTCATGCATTTGCACCTCTCACAGACAGAGTACCTTGTGTTAAGTAGGAGTTCATTTTTAGTGAGCATGTAACAATTCTTACACTACCTTAGGTTTCCATGTGCTATAAGGCTGGTATAGAAAAGTCTGTTATCTCTCAATAATGACCATTGTTGCTGTGTAATACAGTTTATGGTGAAGTAAAGAGAGGGACAACAAAATATTACAGGGGGAGATGCTTATTGTATGTATAACATGATCAACAAAGAGATATGCAGAACAGTGGAGCTGCTGCATTGACTGTGCTGCTCTGCACAGATAGGAGGAGATGAATAGCACAAGTCAGTGCAAATCAGTGTTTGCTGTTTACACAGACCAGAAGTAATTTATTAACTCACAGAAATTGGTATAAGGTACACTTCCAGTAGGATGAAGGAAAGAGAATTTACTTGCATGTGCTTCCTAGTATGGTACTACAACTACGGTGACACATGCACTTAGTACAGTAAGGGTGGCCTAATGGTTAAGGTGTTTGCCTTGCAAATACAAGGTACAGGGTTTGAGTCTCACAGGAGATAATTGGTTAGGCTTAAATGGCTCGCAAGGGCAGTTAGCCTAGTACTAATCTACAATCTATAAATCTCTAAACAAGAAAACAAAAGAATAAATGAATGCAAGTGAAATAGAAAGCTCAAGTATCCTGTTACTGGCTAGTAAACACACTGCCTGGATGCCAAGAAAGAAGACATTTAGAGAGCATGAAAGAAAATTAGCTAGAAAAGGTGAAGAGAAAACATTGAATAGGAAGAATCCTGTAGCTGTCAGCAAAGAGCAGTTCAAGCCCCAGCTTTGGTGCAAGACATGGCCTCCAGTAATCTAGAGGAAAAATAAGTAAAATGTGCTCAGAGTTTATTAAAATAAATGAAACACTGAAGGAGTATATCTACTCAAATATCAAAAGGTTGGAAAAAAATGGAAGCAACTTTAACAGCTATTCAGATGAACTCATAAAACTGCAAAACTCAGAGATCAAAATGAAGAAAAAGCAGGCTGAATATGAGTGCATCAAGAAGAGATTGTTTCAAAAATGGTAGAGTTAGAGAACAGAGATCTTCTGCTGTACCAGAAAAACCAGAAGGCACAGACTGCATTAATTTGTTAAATGAAAGGGCGCATTGTGTATATGCTACAAACATGGCTATGAGAAAGCAGACAAGACCTGTACTAATAAAGATGCAATCGTGCACGCAGAAATAATTGATCCTGACAAAACTGTGGCTAAAAGGCAAATAATTAAAAATTGGAGACAAGATTGTTTATAGAAAATGACTATTCATTGTACACCAGGCAAATGAGAAGCAAATTTATCCCAGCAATCAGGGATGGTTGAGATGCAAGTATGTATCCAGCTGTCATGGGAATATTTTTCCTGCAAGATTAAAGTCACTTTTTGTTGCAGAACAGGCAAAGGAGGAAATACAAACATTTGTCATTAGAATTGCCTAGACATGGTAAGGCCTTGCTGTCTCTAATTATGGTGGCTTCCAAAAAAGCAATTACTAGAAAATGGAAATCAAAATTTAAGCCAACTATATTAGAAGTAGTGAATATAGTAACAGAGATAAAACAACTGGAACTCAGATCTTTAGGAAAAGGTATGAGCAAACTACATAAGAAAAAATGGGAACTGTGGGAAGAATACATACAGGAGAGGAATGAGGTTTAAAAGAAAGCAGGACTTAAGTGAGCTATGTAATGTTTGAAATGAGTGGGTAGATTATAAGTGATGTATAATGTTTGCAACTGGGAGTGTGTCAGTATGGTCTGTGATGTAAAATGCTTGAAACTAGGAGTGTGCCAGCATGGTTTGTTTTCATTTATATAAATGTATGATTGCTTATGTCTTACGTGATGGCTTAATAAAGATGTTCCTTGTTTAAAAAAAGAGGGCAGGAATTTAACAATTTATGTAATGTTGCTTATGTTATATGATATATAGCAATATATGTAAAGCCTAATGTTTAATTTTAACTCATTAATACAGTTTGATTACTTTTATGTTGTTGTTTGTCTTTCAGCTTTTCCCGGTAAGGGGTCACCACAGCGGAACTCCAGTCTGCTAAAGATTGGCAGTAGACTTTTATGAAATGCCAAGATGCCAGTTCGACGCCCAACCTTCAATGAAGGCATGCCCATTTACGCACGCATATCTTTCGAACGCTACCCAACCGCGGGGAGGACATGCAGACTCCACACAGAAGGCACTCCCAAGCCCAGCCGAGAATCCAACGGGAGAACCTCTTGCTGTAAGGTAACAATGCTACTGCTGTACCACCACGGCATTGATTACTTTTATATAAATGTAAATTTGGCTATGTCACAAGTGATAATTCAATAAAGGTGATAAACAAAAGTGAGCCATCAAACATAAGTGGACTCTACTTCTCATTCTTCTGATAATAAAGATTATAGAGTGTGACTTTGCCAGTAAAACCTTTTCTAATGTTCCAAAGAAAAATGCTTGAGAAACAGGAAAAAAGCATAGGAACTGACTAGAAGAATCGGGAGTACCTTGGATTTGAACTGGAGTCTGGGGCTGAGAGATGAAGATAAACAAGAGAAGACCAGCAACATTGAAATTAGCGAATAAATATGAGACTCTAAAGTATCAGTCACATTTGTGAATTATGGCTTTACAAGAAAAAGTGGAAAGACTGTACTTTTGCTGACTTTATTAAACCTTTGGGGAATGAAATGCATATGCCTCACTTCATGTCATAAATGTTTAGAAGGACACTGAGGGGAAGAAGGAAAAGAAGTAACTGCAAGTAACACTATCTCTGTTGGACATTTCATTATACAAATTGCTTGTTATATAATAAAGTATTTTCAGTCAGGTTTGTATGTGGTAAAGATAAGTAAACAAGTGCATCCCCCTTCTTTTTATACTTTTAAGAAGTGTAAGCCTTACAATGTCAAAAGAGAAGAACAGCTGGACAAAAGTATGTTTAAATTAATATGCCGAAAGTGCAAAGATTTTAATATATGTAGAGTTGATATATTTCCTCTTACTTTTGCATAAACAAATGTCTGGATTAAGGCCTTTTACTTAATCTAATAAATTTTTTTTGTGTAAGAAAGTAAATAAGAGAACACTGACTATAATGAGGTGTTTTCCTTTGGCAAATAAATGTTCTGTGTAAGTTGAGAGGTTTCAGAGCTGCTATATAGTTGGTACTTGTGTTTCCAGAGAGACAAGCTGACTATGGGGGGAAGCAATAAAAGCCAGAAAACTTTTTAAGGCAAAAGGTTAATGTTTTCTGAAAGCATACAAGTTGTTTTTCACATCTTGGAGAGGAATGAAGATAAGACAAGAGCAGACAGCAATTAGTGTAAGTAGAAACACAGGTTGTAACATGTGTATTAGCATGGATAACCTTAATGTTAGATTAAGTTATGCATGTGTGTGCAGATGCTGATTTTTGGACAATTGCTCCTATCAGGAAGGTTAGCATTGTCGCCTCACAGCAAGACGTTGTGCCGTTCGATTCTCAGCTAGAGCGTCTTCTGTGTGGAGACATGCATGAATGGGCATACCTTCGTTGAAGGTTGTGCGTCAGGGCTGGCAAACTCGGCACGTAAAAAATCTACTGCCAATCATTAGCGAACCGGAGTTCCGCTGTGGCGACCCCTAACCGGGAAAAGCCGAAAGACACCAACAAACAAGCTCCTATCAGGAAGGTTAAACTTCATTATTTGAAGATTTACTTAGTTTAGTGTGTTTGCTTGAAGTTAAAGTTAAGAGTTTATGAGGGTGTTCTGGGTGTATGTGTTTTTTTATGAGGGTTTTTATTAAAACAAAATGATTGTAAAATGCAACACAGGTTCTAATGGAGATGACAAGAAACAACTGTATAACAGATCAACCTGCCAAACATTAGTGGGTGCACAACACAAACGCTGGTAAGAGACATTTATAAAAGCTCTCATATATAACAGGTAGAAATAATGACTTCTTATCATGATGACATTAAACATATTATTTTTGAATGTGAATGGCCTCACAGATACAGATAAAAATATAAGAGATCTGAATTATATATTAAGAAATGCAGAGTGCAAATAGAAATGCTACAGAAGACACATTTGGAAAGAAACTAACATCTGTATTTGATAAAGAAAGGATTTTAGGATGGATATTTAGCAAATTATCAGGGACAAAGGAAAAAGAGAGTACTTATACTAATTGCTTGATGAGCTACAATAGTGATAAAAGAGGGAAAAAAGGGAAGTAATGACAGTTTTGTGGTAGGAATGGGATACTAGCAAGGGAGGAGGATTACACTGGCATGTATTTATATTCCACCTAAAACTACTATTATGGAGCTTAAGAACATTTTTGGAGAAATAATCAGCTTTCAACAGGGAACATTACTTATAGGTGGGGACTAGCATTTGCTTTGCAATAGTAAGGATGTATTTGGGGGACCTAGAAGGGAAAATATAACAAAATATGATAGATTTCTAAATAAACTTCTGAAAATATTGGCATGGGAGATATGAATTCAGTAGTAGGAACTCAGAGAGAACTTACATATTATTCTCCAAGGTACAATAACTGGGCTAGACTAGACAGAAATTATATTTCACAGAAACATATTTAATTGAAAGCATCAACACATATTCAATAACTATTTCAGATCATGCACCAGTAACAACTAAGATAAAAATGCAGGGTAATGAAGTAAAAATGACACACTGGCACTTCCTCACCTACCTATTACAAACAGAAGAATTTAAGGAATGAGTGGTAGAAATTATTTGAGAACTAAGGGAAAACAGAAATTTCGTCAGAAGTTATAGCTAGTAAGTGGGATAAAATGATAGAATTTAAAATTAGGGTAGAGATAAAAGAAAAACAGATATAGTTAAGAAGTAGCAAGAATTATTTAAAGGGTTTGACAAATTTTAAAGTATTACAGCATAAGGAGACTCTCACAGAACATGAACAGGTGCAAGTACAGAGTGCTAAAGAGAAAATAAGGGAGCATCTGGATAATATGCAAGAGTTTAAAAAGATTGCTGTAAAGCAACATATTTTAACAATAACTTAAGAGCATGGATCCTCTTAGCACAATGACTTAGACAACAGAAAGTAGAAGGGTTTGTTGCCAAGCCTAGGGATCCTATAACAAGAAAAATAACCAGAGGTCCTGTAGACATATTAGAGATAGTTCAGAAATGTTATGAAAATTTGTGTAAAGCAGAGTAATGCTGAAATCAAGAAAAAAGTACAAATGGAAATATTTATGGAAGACTTCAGTATGTCAAGGTTAGAGGTAGATAAGGCTTAAAAGTAACAGTTAAGATAGAAACAGCTGAGATAAAAACAGTAACATATAATCAATCTGCAGTAATGTCTCCGGGAATAGATGGTATTCCTGTGGAAGGTTGGAAGCTAGGAGGGAAGTTGTATTTAACATTATTTTAAAAGGGGAGGAGCAACATCTGGGAAGAAAGCTGTGGGCTGTAATTCCTAAATTTTAATTATTTATTTATTTATTTATTTATTTATTTATTTGACATTTGTTAACCAGGTTGGTCCAACTGAGCAAAAGCCCATTTTCAGTGGAGACCTGAGGAGAAAAGCTCCAACATAGATCATACAATAATCACAAGAAATTGAAGCTACAAAGTTACATACATATAGTACAGTAATTAAAAGACATATAGTAATTAAAATGGCAATTGTACTGGTGTAAAGACAACAAAGAACAATGCTAGCAACAAATAAAATGTTACAAAATTTAGAAATCAAAAACAAGCAAAAAATTGTCAGATGCTAAAAATTCACATTTTACTGTGAGAAAGCCATAAGATGAAAAACTGTAACAGTAAGATGGTCGAGGAGGAGAGATGAAGGGTTTATGTGGGGTCATGACAAGGGCAGATCCAAGAATTGGCTAGATAGTTCTTAAGTTCTTTTTTGAAAGTGTTGGGGTGAGTAGTTCTTCTTATGATGACAGGGAGTTTGTTCCAGTGTTGAGATACTGAGTATTTGTATAATAGTTTTCCTATAACTCTATTGGGTTTGTATATTTGAAGTAAGTGTTGATCGGTACTACAGAGTGGGCATGTGGGGGGTATAGGAAGATATATGACTGGCTAGAGAGGAGCAGATAGTAGGATTGTTGAGTAAGAAGTGAGTTATATTAAGTTGGGAAAGTAGAAGTTACTGGGGGAATTCAAGCCACTGTAGGTTTTTAGAGCCAAGCAGCGGTGAGTGGACTGTGGTAAGTTTGCAGCAAATCTAGTGATTTTATTGCATGTTTGTTCAAGCTTAGAAGTTAAGGAGGACTGAAGGTTGGTAAGGGCTGGGGCAGCATAAAATAGACTTGGAAGTAAATAAGCCTGGGCCAAAAACACCTTAGATTCTATTGTAAGGTATTTGCTACTTCTATAGAGGATACTGAGTTTTTGATTTTTTTTTTATTGACTGTTGGACATGGAGGTCAAATTTTAATTCATCGTCAATTATCATTCCAAGTAACTTACTGCGGGGTTCTACATATATGATGGTATTATTTAAGGAGGATATGGAGAGGGCGGGTTTGAGGTGTGAGAGAGATTTTGGAAGAAACAGTAAGAGTTTAGTTTTTTTAGGATAAAGACTCAGCTGGTTTTCAGTAAGCCATGTTTAAACAGAGATAAATGAGTCTTGGGTAACAGTGAGAAGTTGTGAGACATCAGAAGAGGAGATGAGTGTTGAATCATCAGCATACTGAATGAGAGAGTAGTGGCAGCAAGAGGTATAGAGGTCATTAGTGAAAATATTGAAGAGAAGGGGTCCCAGGATGGAGACCTGAGGAATCCCTGTATGGATAGGCAGGAAGGGGGAGCAGGAGGAATGCCATCTAACTGATTGCCTTCTATTTGAGAGATAACTAGAGAACCATTCAAGGGTGGAGGTTGCGAGATTAAGGTTGGCTAGTTTGGTTAGTAGTTTAGAGTGGGAAACTGTATCAAAGGCTTTTGAAAGGTCTAAGAAGAGACATGATACAAGTTTGTTATTGTCCCAGACATCAGATATATTGCTAATGGAAGATAAAAGAGTGGTTGTGGTACTACGATTTGGATGGAAACCATGTTGGGTGGGTGTCAGATGGTTTTTCTGGATGAGGTATTTGAGAAACTGGGAATGAATGCTTTTTTCAAGGATTTTTGTGAGGGGGAGAGGATAGCTATGGTGGGTCTATAATTGGATGGATCAGAGGAATTGCCTCCTTTATGGAGTGGTGTGGCATAGAAGGTTTTCCATATGTCAGGTACAATGGCTTCATGAATGGATCTATTGATGAGTATTGAGACTGGATAAGCAATAGAGATGGCTGCAAGGTTGAGAAAGAGGGGGTAGATTATCAGCAGAGGAGGAACATGGCTTAAGCTTTTGGATGAGAGATTTAATATAGGTGGTGGGTATGGGTCTGAGAGAGAAGAGGGTAGGATCAGAAGGTATAAGAGAAGAGACAGTATAAGTTGAGTTGTGGTTAGGGTTGGTATGTTTTTGAATATTATCGATGAAGTAGTGTTTAAGAAGGGTGGCGGTCCCATAGGATGATGAATTAGGGTAGGGATTAGGAGTCTGAGGGTTCCAGGATGGAGGATAGAGTTGATGGTTTTCCAAAATGTTTTGGGATTAGTATGATAGCTAGTCTGAGTCTTGAAGTAAAACTTTCTTTTATCATTGAGAATGTGTTTTTTGTCAGATTTTTGAGTTCTTTGAAGTTTTGGTGGTGGGTGAGGGATTTTGATTTTAACCAAAGTTTCCATGCAGAGTCTCTCTGGTGCATAAGGGAGAGAGTTTCTTTTGACAGCCAGGGGGCATGGCTAGATTTTATTCTGATTTTCCATAGGGAAGCTAATGAATTTATAATCTCTAGGATAAAGTGTTGTCGAATTGTAGTATGGCATCACTGAGAGGGAGATTGTACAGGAAGGACCCGTTTAAAGATTAGAGTCTGTCATTAAAAGTTTTAGGGTCGAAGCCTGAGACTTTTTGACAGTTTCTATAGAGATGAAGCCTACATATTTGAGGGAGTGTCTTTCAATACAAATAGGGAGGTGGTCACTTAAGGTATCAGGAAGTGTTTTGGAGTTGTGATAAAGGTGAGGGGTGTTAGTTAATATCCAGTCAATGATTATGCCAGTGTAAGATAATTTATTTAAGCAGGATGGTGTTGTCATGAGTTGGGTGAGACCAAATGGATTGATGCTTTAGTCTGGGGAGTTGTCAGTTAGTGCTTTCCAGTCTGTGTTTACATCCCCCAGTATTATTGTTTCATAGGGCATATTTAAGGAGATCCATGATAATATGTTTTCAAGAGTAGGGATATTTATTCCAGGTGGGATATACATGGAAGCAATAGCAATTTTGTGTGGGTGTTTATGTGGCAGTTAACTAAGAGTAGTTTGGCAGGGGAGAAATCAGGTAAATGTGTGGATAAGGGGGAGAGGGTTTTAGCCAGGTTTCAGATAAGCTTAAGATGTGTGGAGTATAGTGGTAAATGAAAGCTTGAAGGCCGGTTGTTTTGTTTACAAGACTTTGGATGTTAATAAATACTATAAGAAAGGGTTTTAGTAGATAAAAAAGAAAATGTTGAGGAGAGAGATAAAGGAAAGGGGGTGGAAGAGTAAGGGATTGTTTGGTTAGAAGTGGAGAGTGAAGTGGAGGGACCTAGGTTAGGATATATGTCACCAGCTAAGAAAAGAACTTTAGCCAGTAGGTTGAGATTTGGATAGGAATAGCTGGAAATTAGATGTTTAAGTTTGGTTTTGGGTGAGAGATGGGGGCTGGGTGAGAAGACTTTGAGTTTGAAGAGCTGGTAAGAAGAGAAATTAAATAAAGAGGGAAATATGGAGTGTGAGAGGGTAAGGATATAGTTGCTAGGTACTTGGGAGAGAGTAGGTGATGATTTGTGATATGTAAGGTGGGTGTGGTAGGAGGTTGAGTAGGATAGGAGAAGTATGCTTACAGTAATTAGAGGGATGAGAAACATGGTATGGAAAGTCAAGACAGGGTGAGGTGTCATGATGTGGCGAGGGGGAGGGAGGGAAGGGGAAGGAGGCAGAGAGGTAAGATGGAGGTTTAAAAAGGACAAAGGAGTGAGCAGTAGGAGCATGGCAGAGGTGGAGGATTGGTTGAAGATGATGTAATACTACAGGGTGGGCAGTTGAAAGGGGCAGTATTGAGAGATATTAATTGGAGGATGGGATGTGAAGGAGGAAAAAGAGTAAGCCTTTGTTGATGTGATTGGCTATGGAAAAGGGTGGGAACTAGAGGTATAGGGATATAGCTAAGGAGGCAGGGATGGGTGAGAAATGGGGGTAGGGTAGGGGAGTGGAGTGAGCCTGAACGTAGCAAGGGCAAACGGAGTGGGGCTGAGTCGGCAGGGACTGAATCCTCACAAAAACAATCAATGCACTAGAGCTAGCAGGTAAGCTTTAACACTAAAACTAATACGTGAAACCAGACCAGCTTGAACTAGTTCACTAAACAATATAGAAAGAATTGCTGGTAGTAGAATAGCTTAAATATGTAGGGTGTACTATCAGGTAAGAGACTAGGTTTTACAGCCATGTTTTCCAATTGCACTACAGTGCATAGACTGTAGTATTTGAATTTTATATCTGTTTAGCAAGGCCTGGGGAAAAAGGAGAACATAAAAAAACAGATGTGATAAAAAGGAATCAGGTGACAGTGGTCCCTGGAATTGTGCTCACCACAAAACAGGTAAACTCTACACCAGCCATTAGGTTTTACATGAGCTGTAAACCTAAACTGAGGCTATTTGTTTTAGAAGACAGAGGTTTCATTTTAGGAGACAGGGATTACCGATAGATGTTTCAAGGCTGGTTCCTTGTAGGGGAAGTCACCAGGAGTTTGCAGCAAGAGCCAAGGATTGAAGTGTGGAAAACTAGAAAGGGTTTAAAAGTTGTGGTTGGATAAGTCAGTAAATACTGTGAAGACCCATTGAACCCAATTTCATACAGATGCATTTCATTTTTTTAAACTATGATTATAAAGTCTTTATGTCTATAATAGCATAATTCCTAAATATGGTGAAGACCCATTGGACTCAATTTGATAAGGGTCCATTTCAACAAAATAAAAACACTTTCTGTGTTCCTTATGGTTCCCAACAGTTCACTCCATAACTAAATCCACAAACTCTGTGTATTCTCAAAGGCCCATTCACAACTGAAGATTAAAAATGCACTTTAATGAGCAAAAAAGTCATAAAATATATAAACACTTTCATCTCAATAGTTTGAAACTTCATCAGATACTATTACATATTTCACAGGAAGTTTTGTAGCAAAGAACAACCATAAGGAACACAGAGAGTGTTTTTATTTTGCTGGTTTATGTGGTGTTGCTGGAATGACAGGTCCATTCAGTTTTAAAACATTTCATTTTTAAACCATGATTATAAAGAGTTTATGTCTGTATTAGCAAAGGTTTTGCCCATATTGATATATATGGATCAATGTGGTTTTGTGGAGGGGAAGCAAACATTTGACAACAGTAACAGAACAATGATGATCCAGAGGGAAGCAGAATGTAAGAAAATATTGCTGTTGTTGGTGGGTCTTGATGCATAGAAAGCATTTGACAGAGTAAGCTGGAATTTTACTAGTAGGGCAATGGAAGTGTTTGCATTCCCTGATACAATAATATAGCTTATTAGGAGAATATATGAGGGTTTGGAGGCAAAACTTAAAATGGGAGGATTTCTCTCTGATAAGTTGTATCTGAATAGAGGAACCAGGCAGAGGTGTCCTCTTTCCCTTTTGTTTTTTTGCATTACATTTAGAACCACTGATAAAGAAAATAAGGGACTCAGAAACTGAAGGATATAATTGGTATGGTAATCAAGAAAAGTTGACTTTATTTGCAGACAATATTTTTCTGTACCTGTTAAAACCAGAAAATTACATCTCAGTGTTGTGCAACATTCTGGGACAGTTTCAAGTTTTTTTCTGGGATGTAAAATTAACACAGACAAAACAAAGGCTATAACTGTAAGCTATGTACCCACACATAAACTGGGGCACAGTAAAATTAAGTCTTTAGAAGTATGGGTTAAAAGGATTCTGCTGATAGCTAAGGATATGTGGGAAGAGACTAAAAAGATAATACAAAACCTGGGAAACTGGAACCTCTTGTTTATGGATATGGATATGGATAGCAACATACAGTGAAGATGATTTTAGTCTCTTTAGTTTTATATACAAGTCAGGCATCTTTTTATCAACCAGAGGAGATGTTGTGGACATTATTAAAGAGTTGAAGGATTTTTATCGGGAAGGGGAAGAGAGCAAAGGTCAAGTGGGCTAAATTGTTTTTGTTTTATTTGTTTATCTATGCTTTGTTGACCAGGTTAGTTCCACTAGGTCAGGAGACTCTTTTCAGGGGAGACCCAAGGTGGTATTTATACTACTAGGGGAAATTTGGTGAGTGCAATGGGGAACTTTCCCTACTTTTTTTAATAGGTGTCATGAGATATTTCATACCCCCAAGGTACCCCCAACTCAAACAGATGGGGTCTCGGTTTAACATCTTACCTGAAGGACAAAGTTGATCCATCCAATACAACAAGTTGGCTTAAGAGTATCTGATCTGAAGGTATATTTTAAAGCTACATAGGCTCATATACATAACACAGAAAGCTATAATTCAGATTGGAAAGGGCTGATCGATGAAGCAGGGGGAAATTCAAGAAATAAGGACAGAATGGGATTTTGGACACAAATTCTTAAGGAGAATAACAACAGCTTTACAGAATATTATATTCATAAAGTAGCAGAAAGTATTCTAAGAACTAAGCCAATGCAAGAATGGAGAAAGGAGATTCTGCTGACAGGGGTTTCTGCAATCAGGGATACAGAGAATAGGCAAGGGGGGGTGGAATTAATTGGAGAAAACTGGGAATGGAGCCAATGTATTCAGACCAAATAATTACAGAGGGAAGGGTATAATTTGGAATGCAGGCTAGAGACTGCCTTCCCTATCGGTGAATTATATCAGAGTATAGGGAAACAGAAAGGGATAGGAGAATCTTTTCCTTTTGATAGAGTTTTTAGTTGAATCTAGAGAAGAAGGGATAATTAGTAGGTCATATAAAATAGTGAACGATAACTATAGGAGTCAATCAGAGGAGGTTAGAAAAGACTAGGAAGAGAGATTGGATAAGCAAATCATAAGGAAGCAATGGAAGAGTGTTTATATGGCTCCCAAGTAAACAACAAAATCTAGAAGATTTAGGATTTTTTTTGCAACTGTTTGTATAGGTATTTTTATACCCCAAGCAGACTCCAAAGAATTTTTCCTCAGGTAGACAACAAATGTTGGAGGTGTGATAAGGAAGACAATGGTAACTGGGAATATATGTTTTGGGAGTGTAATGAGTTAATAGACTTTAAAAATTCCCTACAGGCTACTCAGTCAGAAATATTGTATGAGCAAATGAGTGCAATAAGGAAATTATTTTATTTTATTTTTTTATTTTTTTATTTTTTTTAGCTGGAATACAGGATTTGAATTGCCTAAACATTGTAAAGTCTTGTTAAGTTTAATTCTGGTGGCTGCCAAAAAAAATTGCTAAAAAATGGAAATCAAATTCTAACCAACTGTACTTGAAGTAGTGAATATTGCAACAAGAGATAAAATAACTGGAAGTGGGATCTTTAGAAAAGGTATGACTAGTAGTAAAGAGGCAAAAGGATATACTAGTAACAAAATTGCCTCTAAAAATCACAGGACATACAGAAATAATAAAATGTGTCGATTTTTTTATTCAAGGTTGAACGCTTTCATTCTTTAAACTTCTTAGGACATCTTCAGAACCAAATAACACCATACTTACATAAATTATATAGCCCAAGCAATCAAACAGTCATAATTAATTAATTAGTCAATATACAATTTTAAAACTCTAAGTCATCATTCCAAAACTTAGTAATTATAAGTAAAGTTACAAAACTTATGTAAAAATATTTTAATGTAAAAATAATAAAAATATGCCACCCATTATAAAATAAAAAATATTCTTATTATTTCATGGTACAAAGCTTGTGAACACTTGCAATGGATACATTGCCATTAAGCCCTGATGGGTCTTGTGCATTTAATTGTAACTGCCAGAACAATTCTTTAAATTCTATTGCTGTTTCCCACAGTGCACCTCTCAGATTATCATTAATCTTTTCTAATACTGCAAAAAGAAACCCATTACAGCCATTAGAAACCATTTTGTGCTTATATAAGGCATTTTTATTACATCTTCCAATGTCATAATTGCATTCATATACGCCTACATAAAGTTCTCTCAGTTTTGCCTATTAAAGGTGTCACAGTAATTACAAATAGCAATATACATATATATATATATATATATATATATATATATATATATATATAAAATACCCATTGTTATGCAATTACAACCATCTGGTAATGGGATTTTAACTTTTTGAGCTTGTAAATGTAAAAAATCATGTGCTAAAATGAAGAGGCATTGGTTGTATCAACCACATTTTTTCATTCATTGCGATGCAACCTTTTTTCATGGGAACCTGCTCCTCCAAAAAAGGCTTTTAAATTTTTACTCCTCTTACAAATAAACAGTGGTGTCTCACCCACACAACATTAGACGGTTTAGCATCTAGACCAAATACAGACTGCTATTTTGAAATAACCTTTGCATTTCCAAATTTAAGGGGTGATATTTAAGAACCAGTCCTCTGTTAAAAACAGTACTGCTAAGGGGAGCTTCATCACGCAGTATCTCTTTTCTTAAAATAGGATCAAATCTAGTGTGCCTAATGGATAAAATTAACTGGATAGCCCCTATCAAAAACATTTGTGATAACATTCTATTAAGACTGTAGCTTCATCCATAGTCATTCTGGAAATTCTAACTAGTTGTCCCTTAACCAGGGACCTCTTTTGTGTTAAAGGGTGATTACTCTGGAAGTGCAAGTATGCATTAGAAAAAGTGGGCTTCCTATATACTTTAGATTTAAATTTTCTATTCTTCTTATAAATGGTTATAGCCAAGTAATTAAATGCTTCACTAGACGTAATGTGTGTAAACCTTTAAAAAGGCACATAGTACCAATATAACCAATAAAATCTTCTAACTTGTCCAAAGTATCTTTCCACAGACTAAAGATGTCATCAATGTAGCATGTATATAGAGACCAACAGTCAACAAATTGAGAGTTAAATATAAATTTTTGTTCCCATGTCCACATCATCAGATTGGCATACAGGGGGTACAAACTGCACCAATGGCAATCCTTTTAATCTGTTTGTAGTATTCCCCTTCAAAGTAAAGGAAATTATTATCAAGGATGTATTCCATAACATTCATTAAAATTGTAATATCTTCAGCTGTCAAAAAATCACTCTGCAAAAATGCCTCTGAAAAATAATCTAATCCCTCCAGAAGGGGAATACATCCAAACAAATCAATAGCACTTATGTATACAAACAAAGTATCCTCAATAAAGAGGTCAGGTGTGAAACACCCCAAAAATTCCCAGGAATCATTCAGAATATAAGAAACTTCACAAAGAAACCACCTTACCATACAGTGGATATAAACAGCCACTGGGTAAGTTTTAGAACATCTGTCTGACACAATACATCTCATTGGAGGGTTAAGAGTGTCCTTGTGTACCTTGGGAATGCCAAAAATGACTGGCACCACTGGCTTATCTATGAACATAAACTTAAAAGTAGCTTGGGAAATACAATTATTCAAAAGCAACTCCTCAAGGTACATGTCAATCTTAAGGTACGTAATGTTAATATTTGTCAGTGTCAAGTATTAATTCAAACATCCTATTAAAATAATTATTTTAATCCATTAATACCACTCCTTCTGACTTGCCAAACTTCATTATCCTTAAAGAGGTATCAGACCTCAAATTAAACAACTCTCTTTCCCCTTTACTTAAATTGTGACCAAAGTCTTGGAGAGAATTGTGTCTCAGATGGTAAATATCCCTTTCACAAAGCTTTTCAAATAAATTCTCCAGTGGATAGTAGGGTGGGACCACAGTACTTTCTTCTTAAATCGATTACTATTAAACTCATCAGAGTTGCCGTAAAGGATTACCAAATTCATCTTTCTCATAAATATCCTAAATTCTAGTAAACAATCAGCTACATTGAATTTGGACTGGCGGACAAAGGTAAAACCCCTCTCAAACAATGTAAAATGGACATCAGTAACTAGCAGACTTGAGTAATTAAAAATAGTGAATCTATTTTGTGAAATCTTTATTTGTCTATCAGTGCTATCAATAAATATTGGAATTATCACATCCTGGGTTGACTTCACATTCTCCCACAACCATTTCTTAACTTTCTTCCCCTCCCACCTGGGGACCTCATCTTGTTTAAATATGGTCCTTCTGATGAATGCTATTCCCTGCTTGCTATTCTCTTTGAACAGTGGAGGGGTGGAAAATATAAAGGGTCCAAGTTGGGGAAATAGTGCTATTGTTGATGAGGGATAATTTCCCTAATCAAATTATCTTCCAGAGGAGAATTAGTGAACATATCAGGAATATTTCCCCTCTAGTGGTAACCCCATTAAATGCACCTTTAAACCTAGGTAATGGATAAGCTAAATGATTCTTGTAAGCCTTATCATCCCTATCTATTTTTTCCCATTTTTTAGCCTATGACCAAGACATTTGGTTTTGATGTGCTTTGCCTTAGGGGCTTATTGGCTGAGACACTGTTGTGTGTATTATTATTACATGTAGTAAATTCTGTTGGGTCTGCAGTGTGTGTGCAGTAGGTTTGCACTTGGGAGGTCTCTGATCTTTAGGTTGGTTTCTAGTAAGTACCTCCATGTATGTGGGTTTATGTGTTGTGAGCTTGTTATGTGCAAGAGGTGAAGTGTGTATGCTGACAACCTATTTGATATCTGGTTTATTGTTACATGAGAACTGATTCCAAATTCATAGTATAGATAAATCTCTCACACAATGTATTTGTTTTAGGAATAATTGGTTGTCAGTATATATGAGGCAGTTGCTACATTGCCTCAGGATACCTACATCAATCAGGCTGGCTGGGGAAATGGTGGGAAACTGTCCATCCATTATGGCAGGTATATACTGTAATAACTAGTGAGGAGTGGGACAGATGGTCCAGGTTTTACTGTAAGACTAATGAAAAGCAGCTATTCTATGGAGGGCTGGGGGGTAGAAAACTGCGTCAGTACTTTACAATGCACAACTGAGTTGGTCGCAGGGCAGCACTGTGCAACTATGTTGCACATAGTGAAGCAGGGAAGTTTAGAAGGCTTCCCTAGCAGATATCTAGGGAAAATTGTCTTTCCAGGTGGTTGCTTATATGCACAGCTATAGACAGCTGTGCTAAATCCTGTTGCTTGATGTGCAGCTGTATGCAAATGTCAGACTTAAATACAAGTGAAGTTAAACAATTTTAAACCAAAGTAACCAATGTGAAAGACCAAAAATGAGCCTTATTACAGCAATCTGCAACTCAGAAGGGTCCTTGGCTGCACACTTCTGCCACAAGGCAGATGGCTAGTTTTAGTGGTCAGGTGATACCAAACAGTCTAGATTCAGCAAATCTGAATCTAGCCTATGCTATAAAATGCAGAAGTAATAGAAATTCAAAGTGCAGAAAATATCAGTCCCAACAACAAAAACAGTCTAAATAAAGTAACAATTCAGTAGAATACTCCCAAAAGACTGTAGAACACAAACCTTCCTAGTGTGAAATAACTGGTCTGGAATCCAAGTGTTTACACCACAAAAAAGACATTTAGAATAGCAGGCACAATAAGCCTTCACTAGCAATTCTCACCTTAGAAGGGAGTAGGCCACACTCTCCTGCCAGAAGAGTCTAGACCACAAACCTTCCTAATGTAAATTAGCTGGTTTGGAGTCCAAGTGCTTAAACCAGAAATAAGACATTTTCAGAATAAGAGACACAATAAGCCTTCAACCAGCAATTCCCAACTCAGAAGGGCAGAGGCTACTCTCTCCTCCAACAAGAGTGTAGGCCACAAATCTTCTTAATGTAAAATAACTGACCTGAAGCCCAAGTGCTTAAACCAAAACTAAGAGGCTTAGAATATCAGTTACAATTTAATTCGGCTACTAAAAAGCACTAATAAATGCAGCAGAATAAATGCAACTAAATACTTTTAAGAACAAGCAGCAAAAGCAAAATAAAATAATAAAGGAGGAAGAAACACAAATACAGTAAAAGCATTTGAATAAAGTGCAAAGTTTGTAAAGTTAAGTGGGAAAGGAGGAAGCAGAAGATAATTCAAGGTTAAGAAACTAAGGGGAGGGCCTTCCCAACTGATCTCTCTGCACTCAGTAGAATGAGCTGATGAGATGGGACTGGGAGGAGTGTCCAAAATTAGATTTATAGTAGGGGCAGGCAACTGAAAAGCCACCAAGCTTAAGAATATAACAACAGTTTGGCTGGTGAGTGGGAAAAATAAAATGCAGACAGAGATCAGCAATATTCAGGCAGAGTACAGCAAGCAAGCCAAACAAGCACTCCATATCTAAATGAAGAATGCTATTTTCAGCTTGCCCCACTAATTAGCTGATGTTATTCACTGTTTGTGAAGAAATTCTTTGCTAACTTTTCTAACTGACCCTAGCCAAGAACTCTTAAAACTCCAACAGAACATAAAACTTAAAACAAAACAAATGTAATATAAGAAAAAGCTAAAAAAATAGAAGTAACCAAACCTTAAAAGAAAAACTTCAGTTCAAAATACAATACAGACATAGATCAGCAATATTCAGGAAGAGTACAGCAAGCAAGCCAAACAAGCACTCCAGCTAAATAAAGATGCCTCCAAATATTTCTAGCTAAATGAGGGATGCTATTTCTCAGCTCCTTCCACTAATTAGCTGATTTCATTCACTGTTTGCAAAGAAATTCTTTGCTAACTTTTCTAACTGACTCTAGCCAAGACCTCTTAAAACTCCAACAGAAGAGAAAATGCAAAACAAAGCAACTTTAATATAAGAAAAAGATGCAAGCCAGGCAACTATGTTACCCACATGCTAAGACCATCACAGGAGAATGGCATCACACTGGGACATTTGGGGAATGTCAATAATGTAGCCACCTCTAAAAAGCCACATGCCATCTGCCATCACCAGTTCATGTTGTCACATGAACTCTCTGTCTGTATAAGGACATTGGTGTCAATGGAAGACTGCAATTGACTGTGTTCCTACATGTGATAGACAAGGTCTATCAGGTACATACATGCAAAAAAGGAAGCCACATTAATCAGATAAGGAAAGTCATATAGAGAGTTCTGGGCTAAATGACCTATCTGTGTGTAACAATCCCATCATTAATGACAGCAGTGTATGTCTCTGTAATAGGATGTTTGCTGTCTAATCATCATGAAGGACAATGTATTGTCAAGCAGACAAATGACATTGCCACAAAAGAGCCACAATGTGAAGTGTATAGCACAAAAGACATAGCGAAACATGACTGCAGTACATGTAAAGGTGCACAAATATGTGCATATATGTGAAACTACCTTTAAATATGGAGACACCATGGTGGCAGCATGGTATGTGTGGAAGACACAGACAATACTTATTGTCCACAGCCCCCATCATGATCCGGTCGAACATCACTTATGATCTCAACTGTGATCTCCAAAAAGGAGTCACACATGGCTTGCACCATGTCTTAGAAGGCATTGCCCATCATGTCTTGCATCTAGGTCCAAAAGACTTCACTGACGACATCACAGATTTGGTCCCTCAAGTCATCTAGAAGAGGTTGTGGTCATTGCTCAGCTGGAACAATCACCCCAGATGGTCCTGGTGTGTCATCATCTTGTCATCCTGCTGTCCTCTTCCATCCTTGCAGTCAGCATCTGGTGGCAGGGGTTGTGCTCAGCATTGCCTTCCGTGGATGGGCAGGCTGAAACTCTGTAGCATGACAGTAACATAAACCACTCACAGTATAGTAACATGGTATGACATGGCCAGATCATATTACGATCTTTGCTATTGCACCAGTTTTCACATATGTACAGTCTGTAGTTACCCATGTATTTTGAGAGATATTCTATCTGTACTTGTGATGTACCATTGTTGAATATATGCAACCCCAACACACATCTAGCTGTTCTATATGGTAAAATGAGAATTACACGACATGTTCACAATAGCAGTGTCAGCAATATTGCAGACATAAAAGGTCATGAATAGTTCAGCAACTTCACAGACCAGATTACAGAATAACACACATGAGAAAATACAATCTGACAACAGCCCCACCCCCCACTGTTCACTTTAGTAATGCATGCTAGCCTTTACACTGCCTCTAGCCCTAATAAAAAAACTTTCCATAACACTACCACTGTTCAGGCAAATGTGTTTCATTTTTCGATGTACTAAGTGTTGATATGTTGTATTGGCAATGTAATGATTGTTTGACATGTTTTGGTTGAAGTTTATTTCTCAACCAAATTACATAATGATGACCATCAGTAGGAATTGTGTGTGTGTGTGTGTGTGTGTGTGTGTGTGTGTGTGTGTGTGTGTGTGTGTGTGTGTGTGTGTGTGTGTGTGTGTGTGTGTGTGTGTGTGTGTGTGTGTGTGTAAATAATATCTTATGTGAAAGGGAGATACCATAGGTAAAGGGGAACTGGTAGACATTGGTTCACAGAGAGAATGGTGAGACAGTGGCCTTGGGCTACATGGCCAAAGCTAACCTCTAAGTGGCCTGTGTACAGTCCAGTCTGGATGTGGATGTTGGAAGCCCATACTTTAGCAGCAATGGACATTCCCTTTATGCTGTTGGGGCCAGGTTATATTTCATTAATTGATCACTTAAATTGGTTTGAGTGCACTTTCTTGCTATAAGTTAACCTCTGGTTGGCATTGGTGGTATTCAAACCCTATCAATGCTAGTCATCTTGATGTCACAATGGGTGGCAGCCTGCCATACAGATGTCACATTGGTGGTAGTGGTGTCATCCCTCTACTACACCAGACATTATCATAAAGTATGCAGCAACAGAGAATATGCAGCTAAAAAGATTGATTTGGGATACCTGCAGAAATGCAGTTAAAGGAAGAGCTTAGAGCAACATGGCAAAGACATTTGTTTTTTTAGTGAAGAGAGAGTTATATGGCAAAAATCAGCTGCTCTTAATGGGTACCAGTCAGAAAGGTGATTGGAAGAGACATTTGCCTCTTACTGATGATGGAGTTGGCCAAATGTAGGAGATTCTTGCTTGTTGCTAGCTAGTAAGTTGATTGGGAGAAAGAATTGCCTTTCTTTGAGGGGGAATATTGAGGCCAAGTGAAGTGAATCTTTGAAAACACCAGCTGGACAGTTTACTGAAAGAGAACTTGGGATAATACAAAGGCACTTGTGAATCTATTTGGAAGATTACCTTACATGTGAAACCAGAAATGTAAGACATTGTTTTCATTTAAGAAACATTTTATTCTACAGAACTAAGCTTGTTTTCATTTTACTTTTATTTTCATTACAGGTAAAGTGCACTGAACTTTACTCTGTCACCAGTGAATGCAGAACATGCTATATAGTGTATAAACTACTGCCATCTAGCATGATGAAAAACAAATTGCAATTCCATGGTATATCCTGAAGTTTGTATGTTAACATACAAGAATTCCTTAAATATAAGTGAAGGGAAAAAACAATAATTAAGTAGATCACACAGAAAAGCCATACAGACAAAAACAAACATCAGAAAGACCATGGCAAACCAGATTCTTCAGTGTGTAATACCTTTAAACCTCCTTTGAATGAGGCTCATGGGAAATATGCAAATAACCTCTTAAGGACATACATGTGTTCCATCTGCATGACTTCTGAATGTCTACTGGCTTTTGACACGTTATAAGTCTTTACTGAGGAATTCAGTTCAATATAGGTACGTTTAGGAATGAACTGCGGTGGTGGTGCTGCGGTAGCGTTGTCGCCTCACAGCAAGACGTTGTCCTGTTCGATTCTCAGCTAGAGCATCTTCTGTGTGGAGACATGCTTGAATGGGCATACCTTCATTGAAGGTTGTGCATCAGGGCTGGCAACTCGGCACGTAAAAATCTACTGCCAATCATTAGCGGACCGGAGTTCCGCTGTGGTGACCCCTAACCAGGAAAAGCCGAAAGACACAACAACAACAACATAGGTATGTTTAGGAATAATGCAGTCACCCTGATGTTATGGACATAAGGATAATTAAAAGATGAATGTTTTCAGAAAATGTCCAAATTATCCACTTATGCTGTACTGATGAGCCCATAAAAAAGAGTGAAAAGTGAAGTACACCATGCCTTCAGATAGTAGAGTTTGGTTTTATTGGAATGAAAGCTTTAATAAAGAATGACCACTAAAATCATTTCCAAGTACCATTACTCTTCCTGACCAAAAACCATTTTCTGCAAATGTTAATTTCAAATGTGGCTGTAATATTTAGAACTCCTTGCATCCATTAGTGGCATCTCCCTTGTTCCCCTCTGCATTTCCCAGGATGCAGTCACCAAAGTACCCTTATAACAGGATAGCTCTGACCCCCTCCTGAAATCATCAGAAACAGGCACCACCCTTGGTAAGTCTCTTCTTTTATCCTTTACAGATAACATACAATGCTCTGAAAAGAGATTCTGTGAATTGCCCTTTCAACTCTCCATCACTTGCCCTGTCAAGCCCTTACCATCATAACTAATGCTAATAGAGAAACAACAAGCACCACTGCCTATTGCACTACCCTTAACCACACCCCATTCATAATCACCAGTGTAGCTCCTTATAAAGAATCACTCTCCAAATTTCTAATGGGAGTTGGCATAATAATTAAGGTGTTTACCTCAAACACAAAAGGTACAGAGTTTGGTTCTTCCCTTTACAGGAAATTGACTAGGCTTAAAATGGCCCAGGTGGGCATCTAGCCTTGTAGTTACCTAGAACCATTGATGAACAGCTTTCATAATCTCCTTAAGATATATATTTCTTTCTTATCCTTCCTTCTCATTGTCTCTCACTCCTTTCTAATCCCATAAACCAGCTGCTTCTTTGGAAGTGCTCAAAACCCTAATTTCCTCCCATGTACCCAACTTAACTAATTGTTTTCTTGTAAAGTTCAACAAACATTTCTGGTTTTAACCTAGCCATCCACTCTGACTGCAGCCATATATGTCTTCTTCTACCTTGGACCATAACTAGGGTGTGATCAGCTGCTCCGGGTGCACATTGTTAAGGGGAGCTATTGGGAGCTCCCAGTGGTGCTGATGATACAGAAGTGCAGACACTGAACTATTTTTTAATGTATTTATTTATTTATGTATTTACTGACATTTGATTACAGGGAAAGTCCAAATAGGTAGAAGCCCATTTTCAGCGGAAGCCCGGGGAGAAAAGCTCCAAATTATAACAAAACATTTTAAGAACAATAATTTTACAATGTTCAGAATTAAAAGCAAAACATCTGCAGTTTAAGTAATTATAACAAATTAGACATAATATAAAAACATTGGTTAAGAACTGGTACAAGGTGTATGACAATCATTTGATATTTAGAAGAATTTTAGAAAGTTTGTAGAAAAATTAAAGGTAAGTTAGTATAATGCAAACAGGAATTGCAATATGAAGTGAAGGAAAAAAAACAGACATATGGTATATTTAGAAGCCAGGAGAATACTGCTGCTTCAAAAAGGAATATTGATACTGTGTTTGTGGTGATGTCTGAAGCACTGATGTGCTCTTTGTGTGTGGAGAATTGACAGGACACAAGATAAGCTAGCAATGGTTTTGCTTAAATCTATTTCAGCCTTCATCTCCCCTCCGTCACTGCTGTAATTTTTCATTATATTCCCTTAATCCTCTCCTATACACTTCACCTAGCTCCTCCTGACAGATTGTTATAGCCCTCCTATTTCTCTCTTTCATTTACCCCTTTAATTAATGTTATCTTTTTTTACAGACTCCTTTCATATCAATACTCCTCATTCATCAAACAGCCTTCCATGTTTCACCCCACTTTCTCTACCAGAAATCCCCTTCCTGGTTTTTCTTTCTGATGTGTTTTACTACACCCTTGATCACCTCTTTTGCTCTCTTCTTTTTCAGTCCCACACAAAGCATCCCCACATAACATTTTTCTCCATCTCTGTACTCACCACCACTGTTGCTTATCCATCTATCAGTTGCACATCCCCAGCTAAATGACACTTATTAACTTCCTTTCAGTAATATTTTCTTATATAGAAAGTCTCCTTTACCATTCCTAAATTATCCAGTCTAGCCAAAATCCTGTCTAACCTGCTAGCCTGAGCATTTCCATCCCTACTTAAGTAAAGCTGTGTTCATCACTTCTAAGTTTCCACTATACATCTCTCAGACTACCTCCTTCCATGCTCAGGACTAAGTTTCCACCTCCTTAGATCTACTATGGTACTCAGTAGTCAAGAATAGCCTATCTGGTTTAGGGTTCACTACAGCTCAAAATCTCACTCCATGATTAACCTAATCACCCCTCACTTGATACCGATGATGCACCAAAAAGCTCACCCATACTTCTGACCTTAACCCAGTTAGGCCCATAGACTGATCCAAATGCTATCTGTTTATCTCTAGTACCTCTTCAGTCAGCATCCATCTATCCTCATCATTCATAATAACATAGTCTTCACCTTTCTCTCCCCACCATTTTGTTCACAGCTTTTCAATTCACCCCATTCTTATGTTTCTCGGCATCCTTAATTCTTCCATTTCAGTCTGATCTCATGCAGCAAGCCTATATGCAGCCAACCATGAAACAGTTTTGGCAGGACCCTCTTGCTGTTAATACAGTTATTTAAACCTCTTTGCTGCCAACAGTTCTGTACATTCTCCTTCCCTTCTTCTCCTCACACAGATCCTCTCAGACCAGCCCCTCTGTTGTTAGGCTCAGAGGTTGTAATGCATCTGTCAGTGTCAGTTCTCCTAGCTCACTGACTGCATCTTGTAAACTCCAATACTAACGTCCAGTTTGAAATTTCACACCCCAGCACACAGATATAGCAGGGAAAATTGGAATATTTGGCAATCCTATAGATGGTGCTCCATCCAATCAGAGATGAGGATCTAAAACAAACAAAATGAAGTCCACATTAGTTGATGGAGAAAAAGACATCTCTAAGCTCTACGGAAAGATTTCCTATGTTTTCACTTTCTTACTGAAACTATAGCAACAATTGACACTAGTTCATTGATACAGTTGCTTCAACACACAGCAGGTAGACTTTTAAATCATTTAAGCAGACGCAGTATTAACTGTGGTGGCTTAAATGGCTGCTTAAATGAGTATCAGCAACTCTCTTTTGCAGGGACTGACTGGCACCTCTTTTAAAGTGCCAATGCTCCCTAACAGACTGGACCAGCTATCCCCCTCACCTTTTTTAGCAAATGTTTGTCAATGTTTTTGCTATAAAAGTTTTGAAATAAAAGTTTTAATTACATTTAAATCTCTGTGATCAACTGTAAAGAAGAATATAGTATGCACACTGACAAGTTTAAACAGTGTTTTGTTGTAAGTAATAGGAAATTAGTATGACTTGGGGCCCCTGTTCATTACCCTGCCTAGCACCCCATTTGACCATGATCCAGTTCTGTTTCCACCCCATTGCTAACTAGCCTTTGCTCCCAAACTTTACCCTTGCATATTCACTACATGTCCCCATCTACCACAAAGTCCCCTGCCTCTTCTTTATAATGATCTACTTCTATTATACATTTAGTTTATATTAATTGCTCCTAGCTATGTGATTGCCCCATCTAACTTCATTAGTTAACACTGTCTCCCCTGCCCAATAAAACAGTTTTGATCTGCTCTTTCTCCATTTATTTTCACCCAAAGCAATTACCCTCTCCTGCCAATCATCAGTATATGTTCTCACAGCAATTAGACAAAAATGCCTGCTTTTTCCACACATTTAACTGCACATGCATGTACACAGAAAAAAAAATAGAAAATTCAATTATAGAACCATGGCAGATGTTCCTCCTTTTAGTATGTAAAATACTTATGGTTGCATATTAACATGGAACAGTGGTAAGTACTGCCTCTTGAATGTTTCTTTACAAATGGCCTTTTGTCTGCCAGCAAAAATTTAATTTTGCCTTTTTTTCTGACAGCCTGCATCAATAAGCACAGAAACACAGAAACTTCAGAATGGGTACATGGCATGAGAGAATACAGATCTCATAGTAAAGTCTACTTTCGGCCTGCAAAGTAATCTTCCCCCAAATAATATCTACCTTCCACTGGAATAAAGGCTGTACATACCAACAATTCTGAGTGGCTCCCAGCCTTTACTGCAATATGCCTGATCTGTTAACATTGCACCTAGGGCCTCACCCATACCTCTCAACCTCTTAATGTGAGAAATCTGGATAAAGCCTAAAATAATAGGGGGACAGAGGTCCAAAAATAGGGACATATTTTAAATTTTGCTCTTACAAACTTAGTGGTTAGACGAAAACAATTTGTGTCAGTATGCATTTTCTGAAGGATACAAAGTATGAAACTCAAATCTATGTAATTATTTAATGACTTCAATCTTTAGAGATTTGCCAGAAAGCCACATATTTTATGAGGAACAGACCAAACATATAAAGAAAAAATCTGAAGAGTTGAGAGATATGGCCCACACCTCCCCACATATTTATCCCAGTTGCTATCTCCAACACCAAACTCAGACAGCACCTAATCAGTCTGCTACCTAGGCCCTCTATAATGGTCCGGCTTATGCTTTTGTCCTTCACCCCCTCTCCCGCAAGGTGTTTTAGCCCTATTGTTCCCATTCCTCCTTGTGCAGCAATCCTATGTAACATCTACCTTAAAACGGCAAATGCAGAAGCCCCACCCTCATAATCCTACCTCTAAGCTAGTACATTATGTAGACCTGGCATGTAGCAGTTGTATGGAACACACTTCATATTAGCATATAAAACCTTTAAGCCATCATTTGAAAAATGAAAAATCCTGTGTGCAGTAAAACTAATATTAATTGCCATGTTTTCCAGGCTGCATATCTGACAGAAACCTATACCAAATATGACTACATACAGTTTCAGTAAAATAAATTAACATTCCACCCTTTGGAGACGTATTATTAGGAGGGCATTCCATACAACAAATGTCAGCAAGCCACAGTCTTTATCACATTCTAAGCTAAAACCAGCAAATATCTTTCTTCCTTACATCATTTTCATTAGTCATTTTCACCTTCATATTTTCACTACTTCAATTGCATCTGTTACTGTCTTAGCAACTTCAATAAGTCATGCTAGAAAAAAATAACAAGAAATGCCACTGTAAATAACAACAATCCTTCATACGTATTACATTACACATCTTTACTTACTTATGGATTTACAAGTCTTGCCTCTCTGTGTGACTGCCTCTACCCTCCACAACAGTTGTCTCCTGGCCAACACCTCCACCTCTTTACCATCAAAGTTACTATTAGCATCCATCTCTGAATTTTTACTTTTGGACTTGAGCAGACTTGATGACTTTCTTGTCTGGTGTTAGGACCTCATCCTTTGCTCATCTTAAAACTAGCTTTTGCTGATATCATTGACTAGCTCAACTCAGCTTTGGTTACCCATCTATTCACATACTGGGACAGCCTCTACACTTTTACCCATGCTTCCCACAACTGTGGAATATACCCATTCACCCACCACATTCATATCATCTTTTCAAGTTACCCCATATGACGAGTGCAAGATTCATGGTGTAGCAGGTACTATATGATGTTTTTGGCATTCCCACACTGTTCCATTCTGTAAGCCCAAACAAATGGACATTTTCTTTTGTGTTCAGTTTCTCATCTCATTCACCTTCTTTTCTAGAAGTCCGACTTGCCTTTGTAAGACCTTCATTTCTTCAGAGCCAAGAAAACCACCCCTGTGTTTTTGGCAACTGTAGCTCTCACCCACATTCCTTACACACAGAGTGTCAGGTGCAGTGTGTGACAGAAGAATGCCAAATTAGCTGTACAGTAAGGTGTACAAAACAGTGGTGTGACCAGAACTACTGTATGGTATGGAAACCTTGGCAGTAAAGGTGGAGCAGCTGAGGAAGCTGGAGGTGATAGAAATGAAGTGCTTGAGATGTGTGGTAGGATGCACACTGAGGGACTGACAAAGAAATGAGGATATCAGAGCAGAAACCAAAGTAGCTCCAATTGCAGAAAAGGTCAAAGAGAACAGATTACAGTGGTTCAGGCACATGTGCAGAAAAGCAGAAGTTAATCTGGTGAAGAAGTTTTGAGCAGACAGGAAGAAAGCAAGAAGAAACAAGGATCTCCAGCAAAGAGGTAGATGGATTATGTGAGAGAAGACCTGTGTCAGTCAGGCATGAGTGTGTGTCAAAGAAACCAGGAGAGTGGCATTAAATAGAGGGATGGTGACAGCTGACATGACACCCCTACCCCACATAAAAAATGAGTAAAAGGGGGATGAAGATGATGATAATGAGTATTTTACTCTGCAGTAGTTTTTGTTTAACATAAATTGATATCCTTCTGGCAGCCCTGGATAGTGAAGCTTTTTTCAGACATAATATACATAAATATTTAATTTTAAGTGAAAGCAAACTTTTTTTTGCATTTAAATTCATATCTTGTCCTGTCATACTACTGAATTGGCATTCTAATAGAAATAAGAAATCTGGCATATCCTAATGCATACTAGAAACATGACTAGGGAAGTCCATGTCCTTTAATGGTCCCAGGACATTTGCCCCATTTGTGTTCTCATTCATCATGCTTTGATTGACATCACTGAAGTGTCATATTATTATTACTGTTGGGCACAGTACTCTTAATTATTACTACTACTGTGCACAGTACACCACATTGCCATTTATATTTGTTAGTTGTTAGTCACTATACTGCAGTATGGTACTCTTTTGCACCTAGAGGTTTATATGGTTCGATTCCTAATGTATCATACTTGCTTTAGCAGCATTACAAATTATTAATGATTTATTTAATTTTTGCAATAACAGTTCACACTGCTTGAGTCTTTCAAGCTTTTTCATGATTTCCATCATCGACACTTCTTTAGTCTTTCATTGTTGTTCATATTTGCTATCATCTTGTGAACAAGATATTTTCCCTCTAACCTTTCCATCTGTTTCTTCCAACTTGTGTAACTACTCCTTCCACTCTTTTCTAAACTTCCCCAGCACCCTTTCATTATACATTTCCCAGTATGTCCACACTATTCCCCATATGTCTCTTCCATAGTCTGCTATCTCTCCCCATCCTTCCTTCCAGTTACCCATAATCCAGTGCCATGCATATGCCACTTCTCTCATTTTACTCACCTCCTCACCTCTCCTTCACCTTCTCTCGCACTTTCCTTACCTAAACAAACAAATCTTGCACTCATCTGCAGGCACCTTGTCATTCTCTGGGAACCATACGTCTCATATTTCCTTCAAGTCTGCCTTAGTAAAATCACTTTCCCATATCTTGGAAGAGGCCTATTTGTTCCTTTCAGCCTCACCAGTACACCCAGTTCCCCATCTATTTTCCTTTAACATTATGCATATATGTACCACATATGCAGAAACATATATGTCTCCCATAGGCTTTGACAGATTATTTCAAATCTTTGATATTTCTAAAAATATATTTCCACTGTCTTTCTCTTAATGTTATGTAATTCATCACCTCGGCACCTTATCTGTCTTCCTCATATTATGCTTTCTTCTCTCTGTATCCAAAAAGCTATTTCCCATTTCACCCTTTACTTTCTTTCATGTCATTCACTCCCTCATGCTATCATCCAACCATACTATCCGCCCCTTCTTTCTACCTTCCAAACATACTCCTAATTTGAAGATATTGAGAAAAGATATATTTAATCCATACTTCATAGCTGTTTACTCAAATCATAGCATCTCTATCATTTCCTCCCCATTAATTAAATGGTATTTAATATTCCACTGTGCTATCACATACAAGTTCTCAAGCTTTTTTCCACATCATAAATCTACCTAGTCACCATGCAATATCCACCTTCATTTTACACTCTGTTTCTTTTGCTTCACCCAAGACTTTCCCACTGTTTCCTCGTCCCTTATTATACTAATTCATCCACCTTCAAGCACATTTTAACCTATCACTTGCATTGTCTCCTAACATTTCATATTCAGAGCGCTACAGTGTACAGATCCAGTAAAACAAGATGATCCAAACATGCATCTACCCAATCCACCACCACAAATATATCTTCCTGTTTTTTAATTTCTCCAAGTCTTTTGGGTTTCTAATACCATGATGGGAATGGACCCCATTCCTAAGTCAAAGTATGATTAAAGATCACAAAATTAGTATTGTTTTAATCTTTGACATTAGCCAGAAGTGCTCTTCACAGCACCTGCAATGTGTCCAGTATTGACTCCTTCTGCAATTCATATGGCATTACATGCATTGTTAATATATTTAAGTAAAATAGTAAATTATTTTTTATAAAACCCATTACTCCTAATACTATTGGATCTTGTCATCCTTCTCCCACACTGCCCTCGTTTCAGCCTACAAATCCTGGTATTTTATGATTTTGTGTCTCTCTGTACATAAAACACTGTAGTCACTGGATGTAGCAATTTCAATGATCAATGCTACTTTTCTCTTCTTTTCATGGACTACTATATCTGGTTTTCTCGGGTCTGTTTTTTGAACTATTGGTACTGGATGATCTCATATGATATAAAATGCATCATTTTCTATAATGCTTTGTGGCTCATGTTTCTAATGCTTCTCAGCTACTTCAGTATTATAATGTTTGCACAATCACCAATGAAACAATCTCACCACATTATTATGATTTTATTATGATTTTCAGTATACAGTCCTTTTGCCATTACTTTATCACAACCAGTAACAAGATGTGAGACTATTACCAGTTTTGTTTTGCAAAATCTACATTTGTCTGTTTCTCCCACATGTTCAATGGACTTTGTAAACCAACATGTACATAGTCCACTGTCTTGGGCCACAAATATTAACCTTTCATCTTTTGGTTTAAATTTGTCTCTCCTTAACCATTCCTCCAGCTGATCCTGCCCAACATGAGGTTATTCAAAGAGTTTTCTATACTTGCAAATATATTTATGCATTTTAAACATTTCTTGCCTTCTCATCTGATCCTTCACCTTATATTATTTCTTTTGTTTTCGCCACATTCAGTGCTGCCTGATTTTTATCTACTTCTGGTTTGATTTCCATTCCCGCTTGACACCAATGTGCTTCTGCAAAAATAAGCAGGGAAATGATCTTAGACTTATTCTCCTCATGTTTTAAAGCTTTCACTATGTTTGGGTCTTGTGAGGTCAGCAGATATGTATGTAGTCCTACAATTGCAGATCTATACATGTAATCAATTTTGAGTAATCCCGCGGTGGTACGGCGGTAGCGTTGTTACCTCACAGCAAGAGGTTCTCCCGTTTGATTCTCGGCGTGCCTTCTGTGTGGAGTCTGCATGTCCTCCCCGCGGTTGGGTAGCATTCGAAAGACATGCGTGCGTAAATGGGTGTGCCTTCGTTGAAGGTTCGGCATCAAGCTGGCACCTCAGTATTTCGTAAAAATGTACTGCCAATCATTAGCGAACCGGAGTTCCGCTGTGGCGACCCCTTACCGGGAAAAAGCAGAAAGACAAACAACAACATGTAATCAATTTCGAACAGGCCCATACTTCTTTTACTTCTTTTAAAATGGGGAATGTATAGTCTTGGTATACACCGATTTTATTACTCATTTGATGAGCATGAAGCATCCTTTTTGTTTCCTGTCCAACCAATCCAACACCTGTTGGGGCCAATCAATCACTCCAAAACTCTAAGTTAGGACAGGAAGAGCAAATTGGTTTATAGCTTGGACTTTATTCCTATGTGTCAGCACTCTTTTCAGTATTAATTTAGTTTTCTAAAACTTTTCTTACTGTTAGTTGCCTGTCAGGTGCCAGGATCTGCCACATAACACAAGCACTCAAGTCACTCCAGAACAAGTACAAATATGACTCTGTCATTGTCCATGTTGGTGTGAATGACCTGAGCTGTACCTCCCTGGACTACATGAAAAGAGACATGGCGGAGCTCTCTGATCACGTAGCCCAGGCAGGTATGACCCTGACCCTGAGTAGCATCCTGCCCTCACCATGAATGATACCATGGTATAGAGGAAAAAAATATTAATTTCAACAATTGGCTAAGCTTCTGGTGTCATTTAAAGGGGATCCAGTGTCTGTCAGCCTGGGATGACATGCTCGACAAGCCACGCTGCTTTGCTAGAGATGGCTTGCACCTGTCACCCTTAGGCTTTCGAATACTGGCCAAGGCTCTTGCCACCCCCACAGTGCCTTTTTTAGGCAAGGCTCAAAAGACAAACCCACCACTGTAAATAGCACAAGTAACAAAAAACTGAGGGTAATGCTGCTCAATGCCAGAAGTCTAAACCTCAAAATGCATGCACTCGAGGCACTCCTCAGTATGGAGAAAATTGATATATGTGCAGTAAAAGAAACCTGGTTTAAGGCTCCAGAGAGTACCCCAGAACTACCAGGCTACAACTTATACCATACATTTTGGCCACAAAACCCAGACCAAAATACAAAAGGCAGGGGAGTATCCATATTCATCAAGGATACCCACACCTCCAGGTTAGTGGCACAGCACAATGCTTCAGAGATCATCCATGTGCAACTAACAATGGGCAAATTTGCTATTCAAATTATAGCTTGCTACAGATCACCCACAATGTCCCAGGACCCCCACTCCACATTCCTGGAAACACTGGGAAACATAAAGGTCCTACCAAACACCCTGATTTGGGGTGATTTCAATTATCCAAACATTAACTGGGAGAACTACTCAAGTACGAACTCCCTGGCCCATCATTTCCTAGAATTTATAAACTCAAACACCCTGGATCAACTGGTTAATACCCCCCACCAGAGGTGACAACATATTGGACCTGGTCATCACCAACATGGGCGACCGGTGTTCCACACCGGAGGTCAACCCCCTCACTAGTTAGATCTGACCATAAACTAATCACTCTGGATATCCACATTCCACCACCACCCCCGGTCAAAAAAACCACCATGAAAAACTTTTTGAAAGCAAACTTCACATTACTTAAGACTGAGGTGGGAAGTTTCAAAGCCCCATGCTAAAGAATAATGCTGTCCAAACTGCAAAATCCTTTACTAATGCACTCTATGGCCACCTACAAGAATGCATGGATCGTGCTATCCCAAACAAAACCAAGACTCACTCCTCCAAGAAAAGGAAACCAGTCTGGTGGACCCCTGCCATAAACAAGCTATACAATAAAAGGAAGAAACTAGTGCAGAAAAGAGTAAAATCCCAAGAAGGGAAGGCATCTCTGATCAGTATCAGCAAGAAACTACGTTCCCTCATATAATCATCCAAGGCTAGCTTCGAAAGAAAAATTGCCATGGACTCCAAAGATAACCACAAGGCATTCTTTAGCTATGTCAAGAATCTAAGTGGCAATTCTCAGATCTGCTTGGAGTTAGTGCATAATGGCACAAAATACACTGAACCAACCAATATAGCCAACATCCTGGCAGACAGGTTCAGTGCAAACTTCACCCCCCTCTCACCCCCAAAAGGGCCCATAACTATACCAGAAGAATGTAGTGCCCCTGAAATCACAGACACTCAGGTTAAAACAGCCCTTTCCAAAGCCAAAAACACAGCATCAATGGGACCAGACAGTGTCCCAGGCTGCATCCTACATGAGCTCAAAGATGAACTAAACCCTCACCTAAACACACTGTTTAAACTCAGCCTCTCCACAGGCTATGTGCCCACAGAGTGGTGCACAGCAACGGTTATTCTGCTCCACAAAGGTGGAGCCACAATGGACCCCAGGAACTATTGCCCTATAAGCCTGACTAGCTTGGTCTGCAAATATATGGAGCGCATCATCATGGATCTCATTAACAGAGACATTGGAAACCTCCAAACACTGGACCCAACCAAGTTCGGCTTTGTTAAGGGCAGATCATGCCTCCTAAACCTGGTGGACTTCTTTGAGACAGTTATCAAGGCATTAGATGAGGGAAAGGAGGTCCACACAGCCTAGACCTCGCAAAGGCCTTTGACACTATTCCCCACTCAGGTATTATAGACAAGCTCACCAGCCTGAACATAAACCCCTACGTCACGAGATGGGTTGCCAACTGGCTCATGGACAGAACCCACATTTTAAGAGTTGCAGGAGCTAGGTCTGACTCTAAACCTGTCACAAGTGGCATTCCCCAGGGCTCAGTCCTGGGACCCCTCCTGCTCGGCATATACTTCTCAGAGGTACAGGCAAGCACAGGAGGACTATGGCTCACCAAGTTCGCAGACTACTGCAAACTAGGGGCTATAATTGACTCTCCGGCTGACACAGACATCCTCCAAAAGGGTCTCACTGAGACAGATACCTGGTGTCAAAACCATGGTCTCAAGCTAAATGCCAAAAAGTACATAGTCATCCCCTTTGGAAAAAGCAAAGTACCCACAAACTACCACATAGGTGGCAGCCCCCTAAATAAGGAAGACATAATAAGGGATCTGGGGACCCAAGTAGATAGTAACCTCTTCTTTGATAATCACATTGCCAAAGTGGTTAGAAAATCCTTCTATGTGGCCCACCTAATCACAAAAGGGTTTGCATCCAGATTGAAAGAGGTAATTGGGCCTCTCTACACATCACTCATCAGACCCATCATAGAGTGCAATGCCCCATTTGAGATGTACCTTACAAGACACCTGCAACAACTGGAAAGACCACAGAAGTTCCTCACCAAGAGGATCACTTGCCTCAAGCAGATGCCCTATGCAGCTCGACTGAAGAAACTCCAGCTGTACTCAGTTGCATACCGCCTACTCAGAGGTGATCTCTGCCTGACATACAAGGCCATGTCCAACCCAGAATTGATGGACATGCTCCACCTAAAGAAAACCGTATCCCCTCAAGCCACATACGCTAGGCATCTAAACCTCACCACAGCAATAAATAGGACATGCTGGAGGGATAGATTCCTGTCCCAGAGACTTCCCATGCTCTGGAACAAGATTCCAATCTACATTAGGCAGAGCTCCTCGCTAACCCTCTTCAAGAGAAACCTTGACGAGTGGATGGGAAATAGAAAGTTTACTACAGGGATCACTTCAGTGGCTCTGCTGGACAGAGACACAGGGAACTAATCTAAGGGGGTGGCGAAAGCCAACACATTCCGGCTAGGCTTATAAATGCCTTTGGGCAGATAGCCCAGTATCTACCTATGAACCTATGAACCTATGAAGTTTTATTCTCATTTGTTCATGTTTTATTGTTGATCCTTCATCAATTCCCAAATATTTATACACTCCTTCTTGCTAACGCTTTTCAATATCACATTCCTGTCCCAGGCTGATGTCTTCTTGGTGCTCCAGCTTTCCTGCTTTAAAGGTTGCCTTTGACATTTATCAAGATCAAAACTGCATTCTTGTATCATCTGAACATGTTTTGACCACTTGCAGTTGTGCTTTCAGTTCCTCTTCTGATGAGCTATATAGTTTTAAATCATCCGCAAAAGAAATATGGAAAGTCTTTACACTTTGTTGTTTTCTGTGAGCAAAACTGTAACCATGACCTAATCTGTTAAGTTAGACAGCTTAATGGGTTAAGGGCAAGGCAAAAGAGCAGCAGTGACAGAGAATCACCCTGGAATAATCCTCTTTGTATTTTTATCCCTGGAATAAAAATTTGTCCTTTATCATGTCTTAACTGCAAAGTGGTTTGCCACACTTTCATGGTCGCTGTAATATAATTGATCAGTTTAGGATGCATCTTATACATTTTTAAGAACTCTTTTATCCATGAATGTGGAATGCTGTCAAATGCTTTTTTGTGGTCTGTCTATACCATAGTTAGATTCTTCCCGGTGCAGTGGTAGTGTTGTCACCTTACGACAAGAGGATATCCGGTTTGATTCTCAGCTAGAGTGCCTTCTGTGCGGAGTCTGCATGTCCTCCCTGCATTCATGTGTGTTTCCACTGGGTGCTACGGTTTCCTCCCACGTTCAAAGACATGCATCTGGAGCATTTCTCCCTGGGCCTCCGCTGAAAATTGGTTTTGTTCCAAGTTGGGCTTTTCCAGTTAACGAATGTTAAATAAATAAATTCCCCTTTTTACAGTTCTCCATTATGACTTTAACAATAAATTATCCTTTCTTCCGTATGACTTTATTTTGTTACATTTTTGTTCTATTGCCACAACTGAGTTTTCTTCTAAATGAGTATAAGCTCTGTCAGCATCAATTCCAGTGTATAGTTTACACGTCGTCAGATGGCAGTTATTGGTCTATAGTTTTTAGGATAGCTTGCAGGTTCACTCTTAAGAAGGAGTATTGTTTTTCCTGTTGTTAATCAGGTTGGTGTCTATTCGGGGTGCACATATAAATAGTTCTTAATCATTGCTAAATCTTCATGTAAATGCATCATGTAAAGATGTTAATACTTTTAGCCAGAAGTTAGGTGCTGCATCTGGGTCTGGGGTTTTTCATTTAGGAGCTTTTCTTAACTTTGTTTCAATCTCTCTGGCCAGATAATTAATAAATTGCTTATTTTGTGCATTTCCTTTATATTTATCTGCATATCTTCTAAGTTTTTTCTGCCTTTGCTCATATTTTTACTTTATTTGTGATAGTGCACTATAAATCCTGATCTGTTTTGATACTACACATTGCTTTTATTGTCCCCCGGATTCAGCAAGCCCTGCACGGTGTGCAGGACTAGAGCAGGAGCTCCAGCAGGCAATATGTCTGCCGTAAGATCCAGGAATAAGCTGTAGGGATGAGCACGAGTGCTCCTGCACTATTCCTGCGCAGACTCAGTCCCTGTATGCAAATCACCCCATTTGCAGGTGAAATCCATGCAAATGAGATGAATTTGCAATCTAGGAAGCTGGAAGCCAGCCGTGCAGGATTAGTGTAAACTGCAGAAATGTACTCGGTCAGTAACGGAGTACATTTCTGCAAACTACAAAACGGAGCCATGACAGCTCCAAATAAAGAGTGGATATTATGTAGAAAGCATGCCAATGGCCAAATATATGGCCATTGGTATGGAAAACAGTTGCAAAAATAAAAAAAATCAACTTTTAATTTTTTTTAGCCGATCTCGGTTGTTTAAGCATAGGGCAGCAGGGTGCAAACGGGATCGGGCAAAAAATAAAATAAAAACCCTAAAATAAGCATTCTAATCAAAATCATTATTTTGCAATTATACTCAATGGCAGGCAGAAGACAACATGGCCAGTGAATAGTGGTTGCTAAGTGGGGAGGCTCAGTGTGGGACCTGTAACTATGCATCAGCAGGCAATCCTATGCAAATGAGGGGAATGATACTGAATCCCAGATTTCCCCTGCATGCTAGTCAGCACCCAACAGTGTAAGAGCAGAAATAGCTTGGTGCAAGCCTAGGAGTTAGCTGACATCATAGGGGTGTGTGCCAGGCATACTGTAAGCGGATTAGACACCTGTGGCTCAGATTTGCCCTTAGCTTAGCAGAGCTAAGCAAGGGAGTGTGTCTGAGGCTGCCTAGCACTCTTTACAGTGCCTCAGCAGCTATGCGTGCCGTGCACCGGGTTTTAAAGAGAAAAAAAAGTAAACCAGGAAATAGCAGCTCTGCGCACATTTGAGCACTGTGTTTGCACGGCACGCCCCCAGGCTTAAACAGGAAGGCAATGGGAAGGGAGAACAGCAGTAGGAAGTTAATCTAGGAGAACTAGCATAGTTGGCAGGTGAAATGTATTAGAATCAGCCAATTACACAGGCAGCAGAATAGCCCAGCCCAGTATGCTACTAAAAACTATGCAAACACCTTTCCCTCTGGTTTTTCCCACATACTCTACACCACCAGTGTATACAAGCAGGAAACTTTTAACAAACAAAAACAACAAAATGATAGGGGCTGAAGCAGCTATCAGACATCAACATTTGGAAGAAGCTAAGGGTGGTGAGGATGAGAATGCTGTCGACCAACCCACAGTGAGGAGATGGAGAAGAGTGCACAGACCCAGGGTAACCTACCAGGGGCTACATGAGCTGGAGATAGTGGAGTGCTATAGAGTGGACAGGGACCTCCTACAGCAAATTGTTGAGCTGTGCTGGCCCACGCCTGACACACAGAACTAACAGAGGGGAACCCATCCCAGTGGATACCAAGATATGTGAAGGCCTAGGAATACTAGCCACATGTACCTCCCACAGCCCAACTGGGGATATCATGGGGATCTCACAGGCATCAGCATCTAGGGTATTCCACCAGTTCCTGGATGCCATGTCAGCATATGCCAGTGAGCATGTATATTTCCTCAACACCCATGAGGTGCTGGCCAGCAATATGTGTCACTTCCACCAAACAGCAGAATACCCTGAGGTAGTGTGTGCTATAGACTGCACATGCATATGCATCAAAGCACCACCTGGTGAGTGGGGTAGGGTCTACATCAACCGCAAGGGCTTCCCCTCCATCAACCACCAGGTCATGTGTGATGCCCAGGGCATTATAATGAATGTGTGTGCTGGCTGCCCTGGAAGCTATCATGAGTCCCACATCTGGCATCTGACACAGCTGTACCAGAGATTTGCCAATGGGGACATCTCTTACGGTCACCTAGTGGGGGATGCTGGTTACACACTGGAGCCATGGCTGTTGACACCCATCAGTAATGCACACACACACCCGAACAAGAACTCCATAATGAGGCACATGCACAGACCAGAATCATAATAGAACATGTGTTTGGGATGCTAAAGTCACAGTTCCAGTGCCTGGACACATCCGGTGGAGCACTGCTGTACTCGCCAGCTACATGTACCCAAATTGTTATCATATGTGCCATGCTACACCATATGATCATGCTGAAACAGCTGCAGCAGGAACAGCACGGGGAAGGGCCACACAGCCTCCCACCAATGCTAAGGCCTGCACAAGCATAGAGTGACTTGGAGGAGGAACAACCTGAGCCTGCCCCAGTAGGCAGATGGAGGCGTGCCATGTATGCCCTGGCCTTGGCAAAGAGGCAACGCATAGCACATACACTGACACAGTAGGGACCCAGGGAATGACACCTCTCTTTGATGCGCACATATAGTAAAAGGGATGCCAAACGTGACACTACCTGTACTCAGCCATATAGAGGGAGTGTACTATATGCACCCGACATAGGCAGCCCTCCAGCACCATCCTCAATACTGGCACACCCACAAGGTAAGTCACTTTCCTTACCAATTGATGAATGGAGTAGTATGTGTTGTTACTTGTATCTATGGTATGGATGTGAGCATGCAAGGGCATTGGGTGGCTGAATGGGATGTCAGCAGATAGTAGACACCTATAGTGGCAGCATGAGATCTGTAACAAATACTGGTGTTACCATAATAGCCAATACTACACATGGTGACAAATCCCACTTCAGGAAATGTACTGGGCCACATGCGTGTCCATATGACACACACATGGCAGTCAGGGAGGTTCACATACCCAACAACAGTCTCAGCCAGCAGGACAGGTGTAGACAAACAAAAACAAAGGCTGTGCTAAGGCCTCTGAATAATGCCTATGGGTACCCCCCCAGGCCTACACAGACAGACTACATTAGGTCAGGCAGTGGGATGTTAGTTCTGAAGAGTAGGAAGTCAGAAACTAATATGTAGGTCAATCAAACCTAAGACCTGTAGTACACTGATATGCCTCTAGTCAGCATGATACGCTAGAATATAGAATGAAATGGAGTACCTGTCATAGCAAATGTGTAAAAGTGTCAGGTGTGCCCCCCACCCAATCCTATGTAGAAATGTAGAGACAGTCAGGTGTGCCCCCCAGCCTTATGCAGACATGTAGTAGCAGTCAGGTGTGCCCCCCCAATCCTATGTAGAAACGTAGAAACAGTCAGTTGTGTCCCCCCCAATCCTGTGTAGAAATGTAGAAACAGTCAGGTGTGCCTCCCAATCCTGTGTAGAAATGTAGAAATAGTCAGGTGTGCTCCCCCAATCCTGGGTAGAAATGTAGAAACAGTCAATTGTGCCCCCCCAATCCTATGTAGAAATGTTGTAACCATCAGGTGTGCCCACCAATCCTGTATAGACATGTGGAAACAGTCAGGTTTGCCCCCCAATCCTATGTAGACATGTAGTAACAGTCAGGTGTGCCCCCCCAATCCTATGTAGAAATGTAGTAACATGTATGTGTACGTATAATACCAATGGAGAACAGATGTCCAGAGGTGGCCAAGGTAGCAGGATAGATTGTAGCATTTGTACAATATGCAGGTATGTGTGTGTGTTAGGTTGGTGTGTGTTTCATATTGTGTGAGAGTGATCAGTATGTATGCATGTTGAGGTTTGACCTGGTGGCCATTGCCCAATACTGCCGACGACAGGGCGAAGTCCTCACAACTGTAGTGCCAAAGACAATACCCACCAGTATAGCACATGCTAGCAGTAAGCCACTGTAAATGTATGGTGGTAATATGTGTCACCATCTGAAAGATGGACATGGCATGGCTGTTGGGCTAGATATACAAGCAGTACACAGGGAAAAGTACCCCAGACATACAGTATATAATGTGTAACTTTGAAATGGACACACCCTTGGAATTGTACATACAGGTATGCATCACATAATCTAGGCCTGTAGTATGGAATACCGGTGTCATCTGGCCGAACTCTTGCAGATCGTAAAGGTGAAAGGACTGATGTTTTGGGAAACAGCTGGTGTACCTGCACATGCCAGCTCAACTGGAATGCTCCATGTATATCTGTGTCAGATGCAAGTAGTGTCCATATTACACATGCACCCAGCTCACCCAAACACCACCCCCAGGTACCTCTCTGGTCGTATCCCTGCTGTTGGGAATGGGTACAATATGACCCCCACCTGTGTATGGCAATAGTGAAAGAATGCAGCATGCAGTGCAGGTGTCCCATGCAGGTGTGTCCCTAGCTGTAGATACCACCCTGCCAGCATCCACACCACCTAATCAATACTGATAGAAAGTAGTGGCATGAACACCTAGCACACCTACCCTGTCACCCCATGGGAATATACTGTATGGCAGTCTGGGACTGTAGGACTAACAGAATGCAACAGCCTACCACAGCTGGCCTGCATCACCATCAAATGGCCTGCAGGCCTCTGCCAAAGGCCTGTGTCTCATACATACTTCCAATGCATGTTATGTTATGGACACCCAAATAACAACATAACACACTCCACATAAGCCATATGCAAGGCCTTGTGGACAATCCACAGTAACATGTCCACTATGTCCCACTCCATGAACTGTGGACCAACACCAAAACACAGCTGTGATGAGGTGATAACCTTAGGGAAAGTATCACAGAATGTATGCATAATGTATGGAAGACAATACAATAATAGAGGGGGGTGGGAGCATGGACAGCATGGAATGTGCAAGGTCCAACACACAGCTGTGTGCACATACTATCCCTGGCTGCAAACACATAAATGGGTGTCTACAAACCTGCCCGTACACCACAATAGGGGTAATGTCCTGACTTATGACCCATGCCTCTGGGTAACTTGTGTGAATCTGTACAGATGTGAGGTATTGCCACAGCAAGAGGAGGCCATACTGTCATGTCGATGGATGTACAAGTATGGGATCCTCTGCCAGCACTGTACCAAGGTGCTGAACTGGATACATAGA
This sequence comes from Protopterus annectens, assembly GCF_019279795.1. Lineage (NCBI taxonomy): Eukaryota > Metazoa > Chordata > Ceratodontiformes > Protopteridae > Protopterus > Protopterus annectens. The sequence goes on from NC_056730.1 coordinate 983,624,002, forward strand.
CTCAGCAGGATGTGTCTGCAGCTCCCCCTCCAGAATGGCACAACTTTCTATGAATATGTAGACATTTGCCCACTATACTGGACACAGCTGCATTCACCCTTGTTCCCCAGGACATCACTGTGAGCAAGAATGGCCACCTGACAGTACTTGAGGACATAAAACATCACAGTGTATAACAGTAAACATGTCTGAATATCTCTGCTAACACCAGTACCATGCAGTACCATGTAGCAGAAGCAGCACAGACAATCAACTACAGTACACACTATCCCTTGCACAGTTTGACCCCATATTGCCAAATGATCTACAGATACCCTGCAGAAACATTTTGCTACCTGTAGGTGTACAATACAAAGGTCTGCACTGGAGTACAAAGTACCTGTAATGGATCCACACATTCAGTATAGAAGGGCATACTGGGCATGCTCACACACTTAAACAAATGAAGTCCATGTCCGCAAACAACACTGGACCAGACATATCTGGCAGTTGCAGATGTTAGTGCATACACTCCTCAGTATGCACCAGCCATGCTTTGCACACACATTGGATAGGAATGCACACATATATCCAAGGACAACAAATACAACTTAGAAAAACAAAAAATGAAATGTTAAAATACTACCAAGACCACAGATCCAAGAAGTAAGCAATTTTAATGAAACACTTAGCGCCTCGGCTTGCCCTGCCTTCCAAGAGTAAAAACACTACAAAACACTCTTTATTTAAATACAGCATATTGCACAAGACAATTAATCAATTAAGCATACAATTTAAATCACATACTTTCAATTACATTCCTTGTTGAGTCCCTGAGGCTCCAAAGTACCATACTTTAAAATCAAGAGGGTTTCTTTTTTTAAAAGTTTATTTTTAAGGACACACATTCACCTATACCAACTTACAATTTTTCCTAGAACACAACCCTTAAGAGAATCAGGATCAGAATTGTGTGCTGTCATGAAATGGCTCCCAAGAGGACTCTCTAGTTTATTATTTTTTTATGTCCCTAATATGTTCCTGCAACCAGACCCTAAAACTCCTATAAGTTTCCCCTATGTAGAATGTATTGCATCCACATCTCAGCACATACACTAGCCCCTCAGTATTATAACTGTATTCATACCTAGCTGTAAATTTAATACCATTAATATAGGGAAAATAACTCACTACTTAATGACACATGGGACAGTGCCCATATTTATGCTTAAATTCTGACTAACATTAACATCTGGTAAACAAAATTGGTTACGTATCAGAATATCAGCCACATTCCTAGCTCTTTTATATGCAATACTCACAAAGTCAGGTAATATAGAGTTCAAAATGTTATCCATTTGAAGTCTGGGCCACAAACTACATGCTTTTTAAACTATTTCCTCAGTTATAACATTATAGGTTGTCACTAAGAAAACTTTCTTCTGGTCCCCATTATTTCCAACTGTGTTGGTGGATTTGTTTCCACATGTATCAACTTTATATTTCCCACCAACATGGGCATAATGACAGTATCCCTGGTGGTTAGAAGACTACCTCATGTCCATGATTTTTTGTTTAGCTTCCCTAACCAACTGAACATCATAGCCTCTTTTAATAAACATATCTTCTGCTTCTGCTATCTCTCTGTCAAAGCTCATATCAAGGTTACAAAGCCTATGAATTCGTAAGAATGCATTATAAGGCAGTACCTTGACCAAATGTTTGGGATGACAACTACTGCCATATAAAAATACATTTCTATGTTCAAATTTCCTATGGAGACTAGTTGTAAATCCATCTAAGCTTAATATCCAGAAAATTCACTTGTGGGCTAAGCTGTATACCATCAAAGCTTATTCCCATAGTATTAGATTGTAAATCATCAACAAACCCAAGAGCTGCTGTCTGGCTTCCTTGACATAAAAAAATAAGATCATCAATACATCTAAAATATAAAATAACTTTTGATCTAAAAAAATCATGTCTATAAACAAATCATCTTCAAGTTTGGCCATAACTAAGTTAGCATACATGGGGGTGAAAGCCGCCCCCAAAGCAGTGCCCTGTAATTGCTGAAAAATGTCTCCATTAAACATAAAAAAATATTTTTCAAACAAAACATAACTAAATCTATCAAAAATGAGACATGGGAGAGTCCCCCAGGAAATGGAATAAGGCCTGAATCCTTATTTCATGCTTAGTGTTAGTATAAAGACTTTTGACATCCAGGCAGAGCCAAAACATGTTCATATTCCAAACTTCCCCTTTTCTTTTGTTCAAAAAATCCTGACTATCCCTAATATAAGAGGCTGTACTCATTACATATTTCTTAAGATATTCATGTAGCAGCACACTTATGTTTTTCAAAAAAGTGCCTCTGTGCAGACACTATAGGTCGACCACTAAGGTTAGTTAGACATTTGTGTGTCTTATGTAAACAGTAAAAAACTGCCATAGAGTAGTTTTCCACTCCAAACTTCTTTTCCACATCCTTAGTGGCAAAATACCCCAACCTAAGACCTTTGTATAACAACAGTTGGTACTCCTTAATAGCTTCAATGTAATCAGAAACATCACATTTCTATAAATTTCCACATTGTTCAAATGTTTATAACAGATCTCTAAATATTGTGTAAAATGTATGATTACTATCTGGTTGCTTTTATCAGATGGTTTAACCACCCATATATCCAGGGACAACCCACTATAATATGCCAAAAGTAGACATACATAGATGTGTGGAAAAAAGTGACAGTGACAAAGAGCCTTCCATCATGAGGCCTGTCTCACCTAGCACACAGCCAAATGGCTACAACCACATGATGTGTAAATGTCACTCACTGTAGAAATTAGACACTGGTATCAGTCAGCTTTACAGACTCTGTGGTGCAAGTGCTAGGTGTGCAACATGACTGTACAAGGCAGAAGTCATCTAGCAGTTGTATACACATACCTGTGGAATATAAACCTATGTGTGCCTGCACGTGGTGTGTCAACATCTAGATAAATGGGTTATAGCCCATACACACACACTGCCATCCCCATAGCCATACTATGACAATCCTGCTGATGTCATCCACTTTGAAATACACCTTTGGGAATGGAGTAGACCAGTAATCTTTGTGGCATGTCCTAAAACTGTGCAATGCTGTAGTGTGATAAACTAGCTAGATAGGAGTTTTAATCCCAGACATGGCAACTGTGAGTGTGACTGTCTATCTATGTAGGGGACAATGCTTTTTAGGCTAGTCACACTCACTATAATTCAAATGGCCTACTTTGGCAAGGATGCTGATGTCATTCACTGTGAAATACACCTTTGTGAGAGATATAGTCCAATAATCTCCATGGCATGTCCTATAACTGTGTAATGTTGTAGTGTGATAAACTAGTTAGGTAGGAGTTCTAATTCCAGACATGGCAACTGTGTGTGTTTCTCTCTATGTAGGGAGCAATGCTTTTTAAGCTAGTCACACTCATTACAATTCAAATGCTTTGCTTTGCAAGGCTGCTGATGTCATTCACTGTGAAATACACCTTTGGGAAACATGTAGCCCAGTAATTTCCATGGTGTGTCCTATAACTGCGTAATGCTGTAGTGTGATAAACTAGTTATGTAGAAATTCTAATCCCAGACATGGCAACTGTGTGTTTGTGTGTCTCTGTCTGTGTAGGAAGCAATGCTTTTTATGCTAGTCACACTGGCTACAAATCAAATGCCCTACTTTGGCAAGCCTGTTGATGTCATTCACTGTGAAATACACCTTTGGCAAAGAATTAGCACAGTAATCTCTGTGGTGCATCCTATAACAGTCTAATGCTGTAGTGTGATATAGTACTTTTGTATGGGTTCTATTCCCACACATGGCAAGTGTGGAAGTTTGCATGTGTGTTTCTTTGTCTGTGTAGGGAGCAATGCTTTTGAGGCTAGTCGCACTCACTACAAATCAAATGCCCTACTTTGCCAAGGCTGCTGATGTCATTCACTGTGAAATATACCTTGGGGAAAGAAGTAATCCAGAAATCACTGTAGTGCTTCCTATAACAGCATAATGCTGTAGTGTGATATAGTACTTTGGTAGGGGTTCTATTCCCACACATGTCAAGTGTGTGTTTATTTGTCTGTGTATGGAGCAATGCTTTTTAGGCTAGTCACACTCATTACAATTCAAATGGCCTACATTGCCAAAGCTGATGATGTCATTCACTGGGAAAAACACCTTTGGGAAATGTGCAGCCCAGTAATCTCCGTGGCACGTCCTATAACTGTGTAATGCTGTAGTGTGATAAACTAGTGAGGAGGAGTTCTAATCCCAGACATGGTAGTTTTGTGTGTGTGTGTGTGTGTGTGTGTGTGTGTGTGTGTGTGTGTGTGTGTGTGTGTGTGTGTGTGTGTGTGTGTGTGTGTCTCTGTAGGGAGCGATGCTTTTTAGGCTAGTCACACTCAATACAAATCAAATGCCCTACTTTGACAAGTCTGCTGATGTCATTCACTGTGAAATACACCTTTAGGAAAAAAGTAGCCCAGTAATCTCTATGGTGCATCCTATAACAGTGTAATGCTGTAGTGTGATATGGTACTTTGGTAGGGGTTTTATTCCCACACATGGCAAGTCTGGATGTTTGTGTGTGTGTTTCTTTGTTTGTAGGGAGCAATGCTTTTAGGCTAGTCACACTCACTACAATTCAAATGCCCTATTTGGCAAGCCTGCTGATGTCATTCACTTTGAAATACACCTTTGGGGAAAGAATACTACAATAATCTATGTGGTGCATCCTATAACTGCGTAATGCTGTAGTGTAATAAACTAGTTAGGTAGGACTTTTAATCCCAGTCATGGTAGGTGTGTGTTTTTGTCATTAGTATCCTGTGTGGAGGTGGCTGTGAGTGTGTAACAACGGGACTCATTGTGGAGTGGATTTTGCAAAATTCTTATATGGTGGCCCTATTATATGTCACAATGTCCACCTTACAAGGATAACAGATGTGAAATAGCAGAGAGTCTGGGGTGGCAATCAATACCCCTACATGTGACATCAAGGCCTAGCAAACAAAGTTTGCAACCCTTGTATTACACAGAGAACACTCTCAACCCATGCCTCATGCACAAACGCACTTGCCTAGGCAACAACTGCCATGTTGGTAGTACCCTGCATATTGCCCACAGCAACCATAGCATGATTGCAGTGGACTACAGAGGGCATGGCACCCTGTCCATCAGTACAATATGCACGTACATGCAGACAGTGTGCCTTCACTATGATCCCCACTGGATGCCGGCAACACCTGTGGTGCCATCAAATGTAACCCACAAAGGACATACCATGCCTTATACACATGCCCTGTATGGACAGATGCCACTGACACCAGGGAATACCCGTATCATGCTATCAATGTAGGTGCAGGGTCAACCTGCTGTCCATTACCTGTTCCCAGCACATGAGGCCAGGACAGGCACATCTGATGATAATAATATGTGTACACAACATGGGCCAGACACCCCAGGTACAGTTCCACATGTCACTGTACATGCATGTGGGACATGTGCACATCCCAGACAGTGTCCATGTCATGGACTAAAGAACACATATATGGCAAGCATTGAAAAGCAATGGCCACACACAATAGTTACCCAGGTGACTGGATGGTGAATACAATACCCACCTGTGTGGGCCAATCCAGACACTACACCCCTGAGCCACTCTGCAGACCATTGTCATGTGGCCCAATGCCAAGGTATACCCTTCACCTAGCCTTGTATAGCCTTCTGGCACAGTCAACCACTACACACCTGTGAAGCAATGCACGCATGCATGTGAGTACTGGCACCTTGTGTCTATGTGTGTGGTGTATGATGCTTTTGACCACATTCACACTCACTACAACCCCCATTGGCATACTGAAGCAAGCTGTCTGATGTCAGACACCTTCTCATACCCTTTCTCCATATAACTTCCGGATAACCCCTGTGGTGCATGTGATACCTGCACGGTACTGTATTGTGGCAAACTAACTAGTTAGGAAGTGTATTCCTGACACTGGCAAATGTGTCAATGTGTGTGAGTCCCTGAGAGAGTGTGGCTGTTTTGTCGCTGACATCTGTTCATGTGGACAGGCACGTGTACTACACCTACCATATCACTACCATATTACTGTTGCAGATGTCACTCACCATCACATATATATTTTGACAGCTCCTCTACATGTAAGCTATGTGGGGCATGCAATAACTGTATAGACGTGATAGCAATACACAGTCAGTCAGGGGTTTGATACCCTGTACTGGTAGATGTGTGACACAAGCACGCTTAGGTTTTACTCTCCCAACCCCTCCCTTAATTTGTCTCTATCTGCCTCTCTCACTCCCTCTCTGATGGATGTGGAAAACTACACCTGCTTTGATTAGGCAGCAGCATGTGTTTTGTAAGTGATGCTCATGATCAGCTGATGGCCTCTGCATAAATTACAGCCCTCCTAAAGCTGATTGCATGTGGAACAGCTGTGGTAACATTACCATAGCCAATTGCATGGAAACATACTCCAATATCTAGGAACATCATGTTGGTGTTGGGCCTTTTCATTCACTGTGAGCAGGACCTAGATCTGGTGTTTGGCAAACAGCATCAGAGATGAATTGGGGACTTACCTCTAACAACATACACTGTGGAAACAGGCCAACACACAGGAGGGGGGGTGTGCCTGACATAACTACAGAATGTAAGTGTTAATATTCTGCATTTGGAGTAATGTTGGTTTAACAGGGTGTGTGTTGATATGGCTGGTCTACATGTTGTAATACCTGTTATGGCAGTGCTATGTATTTGAGGAAACCCCCATCTGTAGGGTCATCTGCAAACTGGGCAGTGTGTGGTGCCTTTTATTTCTTGTGTTACTCACAGATTACATATCTTTAGAACTGCAGAAGCATAGTCTGACAATTGCAGTCAGTACATGGTGACAGCCATGAGAGTTACTGACTTCATATCCCTCATAGTAAATATGTGACAACAAACTCTGTTACAACAGTAAATGTATGAGGTTATCACAGCAACATGTTAATACTGGCCCTATGTTTGTGCCTCCAGCCACAACACTGTCAACATTTGTACATATGTCATGCAGTAAGAGGTGCATATGCTCTGTACACCATTATTTATTGACATCATATCTGATAACAAGCCAGTGAGATATCAGACTGCGACACATGTTATGTATAGTAGGGGTTATATCTGAGGACATAACCTGGGCACTCTGTGGTTCTGTGTACAGTACTGAGGTCAGTGTACTTATGGTGATTGTCGACAGTGTGTGCAGTGTGAATATGTACCTTGGCCTGTATACAGACTGTGGTAGATGTTATTGTTCTTGGTCCTGTGCTATCTGATGTTACATGCTGCTCCAGTGGATGTTACCCTATCAGCTTACATGTTTCTAGGGCCAAGCACACACATGTCCCATATTGCAGACAGGCATCGGACCACACTGTGTAGTGGCCCAGTATATACAGGGTTAGTGTGTGAGTTTTACATATGAGGATGGTGTTGATCAGATAGTCCATATAATGTAATATTACACTAATTTACCATATGTGGCTGTGACTGTGTTCACATTGGTTTTGGTTATGCATGTTCACACAGGTGTCTGTTACTCTGTGCTGTGAAATGCCTGTAGAGCCTGCTATATATGCAGGTACATGTGTATTCCCCCATAAAAAAATGTAGGCCATTGTTGTGGCAGTCTGCCGGGAGCCTGCATAGTGTTTTTTTACATGCCTAGCAGCTTAGTGTACTTACCCAGTGTGATGTTATGTCCAGATACTTGTCAGATGTACTACTGCCAGGCCACTATAACAGTCATGAATTTCTGACAAAGCAGTGGAATGTTGTACAGATGTATGTCACTAACTAGTGGGTAGTATGTGGCCATGTCACCTCTGTACCAGTGGTTAATATGTGTTAGAACAGACAGGGGTGTGTGAAGGCATAACCTATGGGGACAGATGTATACCAGTATTTACATGATATGCCCCTCTACATGGCTGTTAACATCCACATTGTCAGGCTTGGTCCACATGTCTTGCACTAAGGGGTTCTGTGTATACCTCTGGACTGACTAGAGTGTGTCAGACTGTCCACATTTCTTGGCCATATGTCTGTTGTAGTCCACAGGATCATTACTGTGCTAGCAGTGGTACTGTACTATGATGTCCTTAGGATGTCTGTCAGTAGCCAATGGCGCACATGTTAAAAGCAGATGTGACCTCCCACACACAACATGTCTGTGAAGTCAACCTGTATTACAGTAGCAATAGTCTACATATATACCTGCAATACATACCTGACATCCCCTTTCCCTATGAGGCTGGGACTAATGGGGCTGAGGTAGGACTCCACTCCATGTTCTGGACATATGTTGAACATATATGTATATATAATTATCCATATAACTATATAGATATATACACATATACATATCGACATAGATGGATATGTATATATACATATATATATATATATATATATATATATATATATATATATATGTATATATGTATACATATAAACATTCAGATATATTTTATGGCTAGGCTTGTATAGGCCCTAGGGCTGATAGACTAGTACCAACCTATGAACCTATGAACTGATATACATATGCATAGCAATATATGTCTACACATATACAGATAGAGATACATATGCACATATACTTATGGATATCTACATATATATTGACAGTAATAGGTATACCAGAATAGATATGTATGCACATATAGTTATAGATATCTACATATATATCTCTACATAAATAAGCATATCTGTACACATAGGATGTGCATACACATATAGCTATATATATATATATATATATATATATATATATATATATATATATATACAAAGAGATGTACACATGGCCATATATATATTGCACTATACAGATGTGTATACAGACATATGTATGAATACACATGTATGTACATGTAGACATATATCAACATATTATATGTATATATCCATATTCCTGTCATGTGTAAGCCTCACGGTTGTGTATACCCTCTCAGATATATCTCACCATATGTATCTGCTATGTGTACATTATGATAAAACAATATATGTGATGCAACAGTCATATTAATAACAAGTACTACACAATTGTGGAAGCAAAGGCAATTGTTCAATACTAATCAACATGTGTATTGACACATATATTGGAAAAACAACAGCTGTCTTCACAGTTGTCATGGTGTAGTGGTTAAGTGTTGTGACTATAGTGTACAGGGTCCAAGACCTGCAAGGGCTATTCATTTTGCTGCTGGGCAGAACAAGGGCTGTCAGATACAGAGTGATTAAGGCAGTTTTTAGCAGCTTTAAGTGTGTTTGCATGGGTTTGCACGAAGCTAAGCAGTGCTAAGCTACGGGTAAACATACGGGCGCTTACACAATGTAGGCTTCGTTTACCAGTGTGCAAATCAGCTTAGATGTTATATTGCAGCAATGTTGATACCTGATAAACATGGCTTAGCCCTGGTAACCAGTTCACACCACCCAGTCTGATAACATAGCAGGGTAATGACATCTTTAATACGTGTACATGGCGTACAATACATGCGCCTATGTGCTGTCATTACAGTAGAAAGGGGTGTGAGTGTCATGTCTGGGACACAGACATATATGAGGCCTATACAGCACTGTTATCTGTGTGAATGTGTTACATACAGGGGTAGTAGCCCAGGGTAAATGCTGTCCCACTGGCATGTAGTGTATCATGGTGGTACTACTGTTGACAGTGTTTACACAGGCAAGTATAGAGTGCTAAATGTAGTACTGACAACAGGCACACCTGCAGGCATAGCTGGACTCTTGAGGCCTCACTGTTGTATCCCTGGTGTATGAGCTGTGTCACAGTATATAACCCCTACTGGATAATGATCCAACATGTGGAATGTAACTGTAGACTACTGTCTGTACAGCACATGTTAGTGAGGGCTTCTGACATGTAGTAATGGCATACATATTGTTGTCAAACATCTGTCTGTCAACACATTCATCCTACTGCATAGCTACTCGCCAAGCTAAAGACTGTCAGTCCCTGTACAGATGTGCAGATGGCACATATCCAGCTGGGATATGTACAGGCAACCTAAGCTTGATTGACACTGACATGTCTGCCCAGCTGTGTAAGAACTGGCACATATAGGAGACAACACCCTGTACGCACCACATGCCACGGGTACCTCAACTACACAACCACAGTCAACAGAACATACTTGGGTACAGTTTGCCATCACAGACACTAACCATGTGTTGTAATGCATGTTGCATACATGTCAACTTGATCACCTCAGTGGCCATGTGCAGGAGGCACTTGGAGGATTGGCTGATGCATGTCACTCTTACCCTGAGGGTCACCACAGTAGTGTCTGTTGATAGATTGCCTGCTGCCACATGGCAGGTGGCAGGATACCACTGTACACACATCACCTACACAACCCATCTCTCCATGGACAATAGCCAGGTACACAGCTATGACCACCTGCAGCGATGCACCCCAGTACTGAGACATGTGAATGTGTGCATTACTGAGTATAGAAGTGTCTGTGTGTTAGCGCACCTGTACTTGGAAATTCCATGAGGGCCTTAACAACCACTGCAACACCCATTGTGACTTTGTGTCAGTTGTGGCTGCTGCTGTATGGGACATTACATGTACCCTGTTAAGCACCTCTCCATACCAGCTACATGAGCCTTGCAGCACCAGCATAACAGTGTTGTACAAATGGGTTGATAGGCACGGGATACCCACTGAGTTCTGGCAAGTGTGTGTATGTGTGCATGTCCGTATATCTGTATGGTACATCATTCCGAGGCCATGTACTCCTATTACAATACCCATTGCCACACATTAGTACAGATAGTGTTGTTGGTGCCCATAGGTGAAGGATGACAATGCAACAGCCTACTATACCTGTGGCATGTGGATTAGATGCATATCCCTGTATTACCACTGTTGGGATATACAATGGGTTGTATCGCAGTCATGGGCAATGTGTGATGGTGGGTATGTCAGAGTGTCATCATGGGTTTCAGGGAGTACAATATCCACTGGGGGATGTGGGTGCTGTGTACACTGTCATTACACCAAGGTACACCTGGTACATGTCCCATGTACCACTTTATGGTTACCACTGTCACCATCAACCATACAGGTAACTGATACCACAATCCAGGCCGGTTATGCATGTGCTGTGTGCAGCCTACCTGTAACACATTGGACACATGGTCAAGTTGGCAGCGATAGGCCCAGGTCTCTCAGATGTGTGTATGTTATTGTGTATATGAAGGTATGTCACACTATGTATTGTCCATATACACCAATTATATCCTCCATTAGCATACTGTACATGTCTGGGGATGTTCTGTATGTAACATGTAACCTGGAACACACCTCACCCTAAATGCTGTGTGGTGTGTGCAATGAAAGCCACACACTTCAGTATCACTACGTACCTAGGGTCTAGTCCCAGTGTTGCCAAGTAAGAGTGCGCATGTATGTGGAAGGGTCTACATCAGGTTGAAGATTAGAGATGTCCCAGTGGGTCACCTGTCCATGTGGCACAGGCAATAACTGTTATACAAACCTGTGACATGTGTTCAACTGTACACCAGATATGTCACAGCCATGGTGTCACCACAGTGCCATACCCCGTTGTGGAATATGACTGCAGACCATCCTCATGCTGACACATGTACACCTACAACACAAATGGATAACATTATAGAGACCACAATCAGCCAGTGTTACTAACAGCTATAATGCATCATAGCTGGACTGCTACACTACCTGACATATATGCATTACACTTTACTCCTGACAACATGTTACACTGCAGTACTTTGGTACACTGTAGTACAGTCACCATGTGCATCAGTGCCATATTATCCTGTCCCTGCATTGATGGTATGGATGACAGAGATGTGGCAAAGTTATCATCATATGCACAGGGTGTGTTGGTTTGCCAGATGCCGAGGGTGGGCTATACATTTGACACTATGTGTGTGGGTGATGAGTGTAATGAGGTGAACTGGGCATGGTAATGTGGTGTTTGTAGGTATGTGGTTGCCCTAGGTGTGTTCATATAGTGTGCGTGTATGCATGCACACAGTTCTGCCATGTGGCTGCCCTACACAGGTGATTATGGAAAGCTGCAGACCATACGTGGCAGGGTGTGCAGTTCACTTCCTCCAGCAATGGACATGTGGACTGTGCCTGCCAGGGGTTCCATGGGCACTTCCAGGTATAGGCCTTGATGTGCTACTCTCCCCTGATGATGACATATGTCTGCTGGAACCAAGTCCCTCTTGGGACTGGCCAGGACCACATGCTCGTGGCCTGCTGTGGTGTGGACAGTGGCCCCCACAGTGCTGGGGTGGTACTGCCACTTCGGGAGCCCCTTGGTTCATTGGTTCATAGGTAGATACTAGGCTATCTGCCCTAGGGCATTTATAAGCCTAGCCAGAGTGTATGTGGCTTCCGCCTCCCTATTAGATTAGCCTACTGTGCCTCTGCAAAGTAGGTCACAGAAGGTACGCTTTTAAGATTAGTTTACTGTGCCTCTGTCTAGCAGGGACACAGAAGAGATCCCAGGGGTGAATTTGCGATTTCCCATCCACGCATCCAGATTTCGCTTGAAGAGGGTCAGCGAGGGGCTATGTCTAAAATGAATTGGGATTCTATTCCAGAGTGAGGGGAGCCTCTTGGAAATGAATCTGTCCCTACAGTATGTCCTATTTATTTTTGTGCTGAGGTTTATGTCCCTGGAGTGTGTAGATCTAAGGGACTTCGATTTTTTGAGGTGGAGCATGTCCATTAATTCTGGGTTTGACATGGCTTTGTACGTCAGGCATAGATCACCTCTGAGTAGGCGGTAAGCAACTGAGTAGAGCTGGAGTTTCTTTAGTCGAGCTGCATAGGACATTTGTTTGTAGCCCATGATCCTCTTGGTGAGGTACTTTTGGGGTCTCTCCAGTTGCTGCAGGTGTCGGGTAAGGTACATCTCAAAAGGGGCATTGTATTCAATTATGGGCCTGATGAGTGATGAGTAGAGGGGCACAATGACCTCTCTTGATCTAGATGCAATCCCTTTCGTGATAAGGTGGGCTATATAGAAGGTCTTTCTAACCACTTTGGCAACGTGATTATCAAAGGAGAGATTACTATCTATTTTGGTCCCCAAATCTCTAATTACTTCTTCCGTACTTAATGGATTACCACCTATGTGGTAATTTATGGGCACCTTGTTTTTCCCAAAGGGGATGACTATGCATTTTTTAGCATTTAGCTTGAGGCCGTGGCTCTGGCACCAAGCATTTGTCTCTGTGAGACCCTTTTGGAGGATGCTTGTGTCAGCTGGAGATTCAATTATGGCCCCCAGTTTGCAGTCATCTGCAAACCTTGTCAGCCATAATCCCCTCGTGTTAGCCTGAACCTCAGAAAGTATATACCGAATAAGAGAGGTCCCAGAACAGAGCCCTGTGGGATGCCACTTGTAACTGGTTTGGATTCGGACATGGCACCTGTGATTCTGACCATGTGGGTTCTATCTCTGAGTCAGTTTTCAACCCATCTTGTGATATAGGGGTTGATATTTAAGCTGGTAAGCTTATTTATGATGCCCGAGTGGGGTATTGTGTCAAAGGCTTTTGCGAGGTCCAGGTAGGCTGTGTGGACTACCTTGCTCTCATCTATGGCTTTGATAACTGTTTCAAAGAAATCAACCAGGTTTATGAGGCAAGATCTGCCCTTAACAAAGCCGAAATGGGTAGGGTCCAGTGTCTGGAGGCTCCCAATGTCTTTGTATATGAGTTCCATGATAATACGCTCCATAGCTTTACAGACCAGACTAGTCAGGCTTATGGGGCAATAGTTTCCGGGGTCCATTGTGGCACCACCTTTGTGGAGTGGGACCACTGTAGCTGTACGCCATTCTTTGGGTACATATCCTGTAGTAAGCCTAAGTTTGAACAGTGACTTAATGTGAGGGTTCAGTTCTGCATTGAGCTCGTGTAAGACATAGCCTGGGACACCGTCCGGTCCCATAGATGCTGTGTTTTTTGCTTTGGAGAGGGCAGCTTTCACCTGTGCATATGTGATGTCAGGGAGGTTACATTCAGTTGGGATAGGCATTTGCTCCTTAGGGGGGAAGGGGGGAGAAGTTTGCGCTGAATCTGTCTGCCAGGATGTTGGCTATGTCTGTAGGTTCAGTATTTTGTACCGTCATGCAACAATTCAGAGCATATCTGGGAGTTTCCGCCCATGTTCTTGACATAACTAAAGAAGGCCTTGTGATTATCTTTAGTGTCTAGGGCAATTTTTCTTTCAAAACTGGCCTTTGATGATTTTATGAGGGATCGAAGTTTCTTGCTAATACTGATCAGAGATGCCTTCCCTTTTTGGGATTTTGCTCTGTCATGTAGTAGCTTCCTCCTTCTGTTGTATAGCTTATTTATGGCCGGGGTCCACCAGACTGGTCTCCTGTTTTTGGAGGAGTGAGTCTTGGTTTTATTTGGGATAGCATGATCCATGCATTCCTGCAGGTGCTCATAGAATGCATTTGTAAAGGATTCTGCAAATTGGGCTGTATTATCCTCTGGCCCAGGGGCTTTGAAGGATTCCACCTCGGTCTTGAGAAGTGCAAAGTTGGCTTTTGAGAAATTCTTTACAGTGATTTCCTTGGCTGGGGGTGGGGACGGGATATGGATGTCCAGGGAAATTTGTTTATGGTCTGATCTTACCAATGAGGGGTTTACCTCTGGTGTGGAACATAGAGTCCCCATGTTGGTGATGATCAGGTCCAATATGTTGTTCCCTCTTGTGGGAGTGGTGACCAGTTGTTTCATTGCATTAGAGTTTATAAATTCAAGGAACCGTTGGGCGAGGGTGTTTGGGCTTAAGTAGTTTTCCCAGTCAATGTTTGGGTAGTTGAAGTCACCCAATAACATAGTGTTTGGAGAGACCTTTATATTCTCCAGTGTTCTCAGGAATGCCAAGTGGGGTTCCTGTAATAGGGAAGGTGTTCTGTAGCAGACTACAAACTGAAAGGCAGTTTTGCCCACTGTTAGTTGCACATGGATGGTTTCCGATGCTTCGTCAGTGCCACTAACCTGGAGGTGTTGGTATCTTTGATGAATATAGATACACCCCCTCCTTTTGTGCTTCGGTCCGAGTTTTGGGGCTGAAACGCATGGTATGAGTTATAACCTGGTACTGCTGGGGTGCTTTCAGGAGCTTTGAACCAGGTTTCTGTTACTGCACAGACATCGACTTTCTCCATACTGAGGAGAGCCTCGAGTGCGTGCATCTTGAGGTTTAGACTTCTGGCATTGAGTAGCATTACCTTTAGTTTTTTTATCCTTGGGGTGTCTATGGAGGTGGGTTTGTCCTTTGAGCCTTGCCTACAAAAGACACTATGGGGGTGCAAGAGCCTTGGCCAGTATACGAAAGCCTAAGGGTGATGGGTGCAAGCCGTCTCTAGCAAAGCAACGTAGCTTGTCGAGAATGTCATCCCAGGCTGACAGACACTGGATCCCCTTTGAATGACAACAATACTTTAGCCAATTGTTGAAACTGATCATTTTGTCTTTATACTGTGGCATCATTCTTGGTGAGGGCAAGATGCTACTCAAGGTCAGGGTCATACCAGCCTGGGCTACATGGTCAGAGAGCTCCTCTATGTCTCTTTTCATGTAGTCCAGGGAGGTACGTCTCAGGTCATTCACACCAGCATGGAAAATGATGAAGTCATACTTGTACTTGCTTTGGAGTGACCTGTGTGCTTGCATTATGTGGCGGATCCTGGCACCTGACAGGCAGCTTACAGTGACCTTCTCCTTGTTCAGTCTGATGAGCGGGACGTCAGTGTGCCGGACAATAGAGTCCCCTATAACAAGTGTATTTGGTGTGTTGTTTGGCCTTAAGGGCTGTGACTGTGAGGCACACTAATTTTGTGAGATATGTGATTCATGGGTATTGTTGAGGGGTGGCTGTTGCTTGGATATCTGCTTAGGAGGTCTTTGCTGTTTAGGCAGATTTTTATTTAGAGCCTCCAAGTATGTTTGTGTGTGTTTATGTGTTGGGTATGCAGATGCAATAGGTCTGTGTGAGACTGGATTTGTGGTGTGCGTGGTTACCTTTTCCTCCTGACTGACTGTGCCAGTCTTGGGTTGAGAGAGCTCTTCCTCCAGTTTGGCTGTGTAACTGCATCTCTCACATGTATTAGAGTTTGTTGGAAGGAGGAGAGGGTTGTCTGTGTACATAAGGCAATTGTAACATTGCCTCAAAATTCCCAGATTCACCAGCTGGACTAGAGAGTAACCTTGAAACTGACCCTTGGACATACCAGATTAGTATAGGGAACTGTTTTTTTACTGATCAGATTAGGGAAGGGAACTGATTTTTCACTTGATCAGGAAGGACCAATCGGGAGCCTAATACTTATAAGAAGTCAAGGAGGGTGTAGTGCTTAGTTAGTTAGTGTTTCCTTATAAGAGCTGAGCAAGTGCAGGGCTTTAGAAAGAATAGAGTGATTACTTTGAGAGTTTGAACAGTTCTAAGGGAAAAAGTGAAGAGCAGACTTTGTGGAGCCTGGAATAGTTTAAACCTGTTTAGGCGGCGCTGCCTGACGCTGCTCAGTGCGCAAAAACGCGCAAAAAGAGAGTTGTAGGGTTTTAAGAGAGAGAGATCAAGGAGTTTAGAATTGACCCAAAATGGCCAATAAAACTACAGCTTCCAGGTAGTAACCACTCCTCCAGGGACAGGCAGGCTGTTCAGTGTTAACCACTCCCACTGGTGAACACAGAGACTTCCCTTTAGCCCAAGCAAGCACTGGTCTTCTAGAAACTTCCAAACAGTTCAGAACAGCAAATCTGTAACTGAACTTTCTTAACTTTCAGAAAGTGGGAAAAAAGCAAGATTTTTTTTCTTTTTTTTTTCTTTTTGTTGTAGTTTAAAGGTAGCAGAAATACACAAGCAGCAAAATAATCACAACAGTGCAATAAATGACCCCACACTTGAGTGCTAGGCCAAAATCAGGTAAAATGCAGTTTTTAGAGAAAAAAACAATTTAAAATTAAGTGAAACACAGGAAATGCAGTAAACAGGCTCTAGATGTGTTCCAAGTACTGTTACTGTTACAGATATAAACTTTAGCAAGCCGGAAAATGCCAAAAAGTAGGCGGCAAAGCAGTAAAACTTAACAAAAAATCAGAAGAAAATACTTAAAATCACAAAAGTGGCTCCTTTTCTTCTCTCAGCGTTTTCTCCCCTTGGTAGGTGCTTCAGCAACAACTAGCAAGCCTGAAAAGATGCCAAAATCACGAGGCAGCCGGGTTTTAAGAGAGACAGATCAAGGAGTTTAGAAATGACCCAAAATGGCCAATAAAACTACAGCTTCTAGGTAGTAACCACTCCTCCAGGGACAAGCAGGCTGTTCAGTGTTAACGACTCCCACTGGTGAACACAGAGACTTCCCTTTAGCCCAAGCAAGCACTGGCCTTCTAGAGACTTCCAAACAGTTCAGAACAGCAAATCTGTAACTGAACTTTCTTAACTTTCAGAAAGTGGGAAAAAAGCAAGATTTTTTTGTTTTTTTTTCTTTTTGTTGTAGTTTAAAGGTAGCAGAGATACACAAGCAGCAAAATAATCACAACAGTGCAATAAATGACCCCACACTTGAGTGCTAGGCCAAAATCAGGTAAAATGCAGTTTTTAGAGAAAAAAACAATTTAAAATTAAGTGAAACACAGGAAATGCAGTAAACAGGCTCTAGATGTGTTCCAAGTACTCTTATTGTTTCAGATATAAACTTTAGCTAGCCGGAAAATGCCAAAAAGTAGGCGGCAAAGCAGTAAAACTTAACAAAAAATCAGAAGAAAATACTTAAAATCACAAAAGTGGCTCCTTTTCCTCTCTCAGCATTTTCTCCCCTTGGTAGGTGCTTCAGCAACAACTAGCAAGCCTGAAAAGATGCCAAACCCATGAGGCAGCTGGGTTTTAAGAGAGACAGATCAAGGAGTTTAGAAATGACCCAAAATGGCCAATAAAACTACAGCTTCTAGATAGTAACCACTCCTCCAGGGACAGGCAGGCTGCTCAGTGTTAACCACTCCCACTGGTGAACACAGAGACTTCCCTTTAGCCCAAGCAAGCACTGGCCTTCTAGAAACTTCCAAAGAGTTCAGAACAGAAAATCTGTAACTGAACTTTCTTAACTTTCAGAAAGTGGGAAAAAAGCAAGATTTTTTTTTTTCTTTTTGTTGTAGTCCTGTAGTTGGTGTCCTAGCACATCCACGTTGACTGCCAGCTGTTGGCGTTGCTGGCCTACATCCACGCGGCCATTGCTGCACTCCCACCCCACGTTCAAGCACGGGCAAACTACAGTCAATGAGGGTCATCATCTCACCAGACCATCTATCCATGAGGTCAGTATACTCATGAATGGCACCAGACACTTCACAGAAGTTGTCATTTGCAGATGTGAGAGCAGCCCTCTGCAGCCTCAGGTCTTGTCTGGTTTAACGTTTTGTATGTGCCTGCACCACCATGACAGCCTGAAACATGCTCCTGCTGGTACCAGTTGTGTCACGTCTGCAGGGGCATGATAATCAGTGGCCCTACCATGAGCACCCTGGGACATCTGCCTATGTAGTGCCCTGCCGGACATCTGGCTATGCCTGCTGCAACCAGACACAGTAGGTATGGTTACCACACTCTCCTGTGTACTGCAACCAAATGCCAGCTGTCCCTCTGCTATGGTCACTAGTGATGGGTTATGTATAGGCACTGAAACTGTGTGCGGGGTTGGGGTGGCTAAAAGGGAGATGTCAAATAATGGTGCTTTTTCAGCCCCTGACAACCTCACCTGTGCCTCAATGGTACTATCATCATCTTCGGTGCCTGTATGGACACCAACATCAAACTGCATGCAGGAGGGACCCAGACCCACCACGCCACCTGTGGGGGAAAACAATAAATGCACTTTAAGACCTGTACAGCACACAAACACACACACACACACACACACACACACACACACACACACACACACACACACACACACACACACACACACACACACACACATATGCAGACACACACACACACACGCACGCACACACACACACACACACACACAAACACACACACACACACACACACACACACACACACACACACACACACACACACACACACACACACACCACCTTAATACCTACCTGTCCATGACTTTACAGACAGTCCCACGTATATTCCCATGCGTTCTCCATCCTGCATCACACTAGGTAACATTTACTCATTGATACCACTCATTAACGTATCATTCCTCTAAATGCCTAGACAAGTGAATGTTCACACTGTGTATATACAGACATCATGAGCATGGCCCCTATATGTGAGGGGCTACTATGTTCACTCCATAATATCATGCACTGGAGTGTCATGTGTATGTATTGCTCAGTACATGCCAGCTATGCTGCTCAATCAGCCTATCATGTGACAACTGTAATATATGGATACACTCCCTGGTGTTGTCTAGTAATTCCCCAATGTATCTGTAGTGCTGAATACGTGGGTTGTCAGTCACCTCTCTGCTGAATGCGATATTAAAGTTATACCTGGTGTCTACCTTCCCTCTCAATGCCTGTTCCATGCCACAGACCTTATTACACTAACAGTTGCCCTGCAATTACATACATGACAAGTATTCCTGGTGTGTCATGTGGCAGTCCATGTCCATGTACTGCATGATCCCGAAGGGAGGTACTGCTGTATGAACAACCCCACAATCACACATGTGCATACATGGACACCCACACAAACACAGATGCGCACACACATCTTACATGCCTCAACCTCTCTCCACTTCACCAGAGTGACTCTACAGACCAACTAACCAAACACCAGGATGCACACACACATACAGGTGAGGTTGCACAATGATAGTACACACAGTCCTCCTAGTACCCATCTTTCAACATGCATAACATATGGTACACAACAGCATGCAGTGCAGCTATAGACAATCCATGTTAGCAACAGTATACATGTGTGTGATGCATGTGCTGTGTTACTAGGTGATGTCCCTTACCCTGGATACCACTGTACCCATGTACACAGTATTGCTGTGCACTTGTTCTGCACCCTGCCATTTACTGTGCACCACACCTCACACGTGTACAACCCATTGCTGAATGTGTAGTACTTTGTGAGTTATGTCAGCTTTAATGCTCCCGACCCCTATGTTTATCAGCAATACATACCTGGGATGATATGTGGACAGATGTCATTTGTGAATGCCTGATGTCTGATTTACAGCTCCCAACATCAACGGACCATGTATGACGAATCCAATACTATTACACTGACAACCGTCAGAGCATACCGTGGCTATCGGGAATGTACACACCCTTATTGATATGACACACCCTTTCTTGTTCTGCCATCACAGCATATATTAACAGTATATGAGCCCAATATGTGACATATGTCCTGTACTTTCACATGCAGTGTCTACGGAATGTGTTAGGTGTGCGGATGCTGACCACAATGCATACACTCCGTGTGTGCATATGTGTGCACACCCTTATCATGACAGTTTGTTGCACCTATTCTTATGTGTACCACAACAGTTGCTACTCCTGGCAGGGGTATACTAGCATGGGCCATCTGCATTTGCCAGTCTATGTTCAGTCTGCCCTACACATGTCCCCCTAATCTGCATGATTGCAAGTTCTACTCGTGTGCACATCCCTTGGTGTTCACACACTGCTGTTACTATTGCTGTGGAGGTAGGGTTACATCTGCCACAGTTCCTGAACCTGACTATGTGCAGATACAGCCATTCTTAGCATCCTTAGGATCCCTGCTGCAGTGCACTGGTATGGCATGCTGACACCTCCCACCTTCAGCCTTTTTCTCAGATGCTTGACAAGTAAGGCCTACACATGTGCGTCAGTTTTTAGTGTCCCATATACTGAACACCACATGTTACAGCGTAGTCCCTGCTGATAATGTGGAACACAGTAATACGTTATGCCATAGTGTAGCTCTGCAACAGTTGCCATTGTCCTTCTGGTATATATATATTGGTGTTGCACTGTATATGGGTGATGTTTCTAACATGTCCCTACTGTAGGCCATGCCTCCCACCATTATGTTACTCCCTGTGGACACATTCCGCAATGACAGGATGTTAGTTATCTTGAAGGTGTCTGATCTACCCTTCCAATACCCCATCATGGTCACCACTGTGATGCCATGCATTTAACAGCAACAATACATGCACATGTACAGCATGCATACTGGGTATGTGTGTTAGATGTGTGCATGGAATATACCATAGCCATTACATGCCTGGTGTATTGGCAAGCATCAACATAAACCATACTCACCAACTACAGGCTGCTGCCTTGGTGGTATACCGGAAGGACCTACATAACAAGGTGAGAGATGCAAAGTCATTGGCCACACCTGTGGCATTGTTAAAGGGTGGGTGCAGCATTACAATACATCAACAGTACATGTCCACAGTACTACTACATATGCACATCTGTTTATCACTCCTATGCAGCAACAAACTATATCTATGACATGTCAGACATGCATGATCTACCTGTACAGATGCAGATGTATATGCCACAGTGGTCTACTGATGTGCCCTGTGGCCTTACCTGCATGATCCTTAGCCGGTGTGTGGGTAGCACCCACCTCCACAATGGCGTCCGGCAGTTGTTGGTTATGCGGATAGGCAGGTGCCATGAGGCTGGCTAGGATCTCCTCCACACGTGTCAGGGAGGATGGATGGCATAGCCCCCCTGTTGAGAGGTGATCCCCCCAGACTGCAGCAGCACACGGATGGGCATTGCGAAGCAGGTCAGAACAATGACGCCAGACCTGCTCATAACTGCTGCTGTGCAGTCCGACATCATTGACCCTGCAGACTAGGTCGTTCCACAGGGCGGTCCACTTCTGCTGCTCATGGGCAGCCCAGCCAAACAAGACAGGGTAGTGCTGCATTAGGTGGTTTACCACAATGTCATTCTCAGCAGCTGAGTAAGATGGAAGCCTTCCATGTGACATGTTGCCTGAAAGACATAAAGATGGAAACAGGTGTGAGCAAGTCATGCAGCAAGGTTACCACAGTTCTTAATACACATCACTGTCACCCCCCCTCTATATCAGTGACAACAAACTGTACACACATCTCAATAGGTATTGCTACAGCTTACCTACCAGTGGGACAGATATTGTGTTGTACCACACTTTGTGCAATGTATTTGTAGCCATGTTCCCTGTGTGGACACTATCATTGCTGGCCTGTTACAGACTATTCACCTGCATACCATTATCAGGGCCACTATGGTACCATATATGCCTGTGGTATGCTTGTTATGTGATTGCTACACATCTGACATTCTGTTTTATTGGTGATATATATGCATGCTGTTGGACATGTACCAGGATTGTGTAGACTATTACTACCCACATATGTTCTATAACAGTGACACAATAGCATGTTTATGTAATAGTGGCCAGCAGAACCACCTCTCCAAACTCATCTGCCCAAGTTACCAGGCCACATCACATGTGCAACCCACCCTGGGGCCTCCTCATGTACTGGTCCAGCAATACCTTCAGGTGGAACTAACTCAGGGGATGTTGTCCACTCACGGGAGCAGACACAGGCATGATCTTGTCCCCCAAGGTCAGGTCCAGGGTCTGTTCCACATCGGGCTCCACAGACACATGTGGGATGTGCTACATCACATTGAGGCACCCAGTACACATTCACAGGGTCCACATGCTCCTCCTGCTCAGCCTCCAGGCCAGACACTTTTGGGACATGGGCTGCTATTGCAAGTAGCAGTGGGTGGGAGGCTTGTTTCCATTGTATCCATATTGGGGCCCATGGTGCTTCCACATCACAGACCACACACACCATCCAGGGTGTTTACCTACCACATGCATCACATACCACCCCTGTAGGCTGTTCTCTATATCTACCAACCATGACCAACTCCACAACCATACTGCCATACTTCCCTATAGTCCCATTCCATACTTCACAAACAAGGGCAAAGTAGTCCCAACAAGGGGTTCACATGTGACATACCCATCCACGTGGCACACACTAACAGCTGTAGATATCTAGGTGTATTGCTATGTGTGCTGTTCCCTCTCAAATAGCATGCAGCACTGTGGTGGTAATAAAGGGGACATGTATTTACATACATATATGTGTGTGTGTTTGTATATATGTAGACTTGTGCATATAGGTATATATCTATATATGTGTAGATATATATGATGTAAATATGTGTTTATATATATGTCTACACATGAGTATCTGTATATTTGTGGATATACACACACACACACACACACACACACACACACACACACACACACACAAACACACACACACACACACACACACACACACACATATATATATATATATATATATATATATATATATATATATATATGTGTGTGTGTGTGTGTGTACACATATACATACCTATATATAGGGTACATTCAGACATCAGGTCCACAATCTCACAACACCTTACTGCACAGCTGCACTATTCTGCCTTGCTACATCACAGACAGGTGCCACATATGGACACAGCCTGACATTAGGTGGGTATATGTAGGACCAGATTGCAGGTAACCCTTTTACATACCTATGGCATTCCAGCATGCTACAATACAGGTTAACCTGAGTATCCTGCAAGAGGTGGGCTGTGGAACCCACGTGTCCATCATTATGGCATTACTTCCACCACCAGCCATTGGCCACAATAATATACATGCTTCCCATTACACAATACACACTATGATGGCTTACATCTTATCAGTCAGTGCTGCTCTGCATGGTTGATGGGTATGGCCCACTTCTCGCAGGGACAGACTCTATTGTCCTTAGCAGTTGTTCAACTGAACATCATAACAACAACAACACCTAATGGCACATATAAATCATTCCACGTCATCTATCACATTATTATGGAGCAAGTACTACAGTTAATTACATGCATATATACTTCACATACCTGTTGTGGGAATGATGTCTCTTCTGGATAGTTTGCTGGAAGGATTTTTTTTTTTGTGTTTGTTTTTGCCTCTCTCTCTCTCTCTCTCTCTCTCTCTCTCTCTCTCTCTCTCCCTCTCTCTCTCTCCAGTAAATGGATTGAGCTGCTTTGAATAGATTGCAGCATTGATTTTGTAGGTGATGCATGTGATCAGGTGATGTCCTCTGCACCAATCAGTGTCCTCCATTTGCTATCTGCATGCAGCATGCTGTGTAGCACTTCCAATTACCACTGTTATGGCAACCCACTATTATAAAAACCTACATCATGTGGGCGTGGTCCGTTTACCTTTCCTGTATGGTGGACATCCTTCCTGTGTGTGGGCAGCAGTGTTACAGAAAGCAGGTAGCAATTCCTTTTACAAGTGAACTTCCACACTCAGGACAGCTACATATTTGTAGGAGGTTCCAGAACTACAGACAGAGTGTGAGTAGTGTTGTTGTATGCATTGTATAGCACCAGTCTTACAGAGTTTGTGTGTACATACTAGTTTAACCAATGCAGTCTGTCTGCATAGCTCTCAACTGTGGACCTATCCACTTGATGGCCAGAGGTGTGCCTATTATGTTTTGTCTGTCCACCACACAGGTCTTGTGTCAGATATATCACTGGCAGTGTGTGTTGAGTGCTATAAGTACATGGATACATCCATTTCTGTTTCTAACTTCATAATCCTGACTAAAGGTATGTTGCAGACTATCCTGTAACACCAGTGACTTGCTTAGTGTATGACAACAGTATTTCACATATGGGCCTGTGTTTCAGCCTCTGTCCTCCACCTACATACCAGGCTTTGTACATATGACATGTTGTCAGGGGTTATGTAGTGGGCTGTGAGTATGTCATTCTGCCATTCCTGCCATCAGTCCACTGCTGTTGTGGCCTCCACACATATTGTGGGGTTGGGTCCTTATATGTGTGGGCTTCATCTACACAACACATGTGTGCCCTTATGCACTCCAGAGGCCAGTGTATGTAACAGTGGTATATGGCCCTGTACTATTCAGTCTATGCACCATAACTAACCTAGGCTGTTACAACATGTGAGGTATCAGGGGTAAGCTGCCTTAAGATATCTGGCTGTACATTACCATACAATTCACCTTGGGTAAATACAGGCCTACTGCTTCCTGCCATACAGACTGTTCTGTTTGGCAGTGTGATTGTGATGGTGTCAGTTATGCATTGTTATGTAACAGATACATCCCATTGTGTCAACTGAGGTTTTAACCCCTAGGGATTGTGTACAGAGTGTCGAAAGAGGCTGCTGGACTATACATCTGCATTACTTACTGTTGATTGATTGTTATCCTGTGGCCCAGTCTGTCTTTACTATTGTACTACTTGAAGGCCTCGGCCTG
The DNA here is from genome assembly GCF_019279795.1 of Protopterus annectens. Taxonomy (NCBI): domain Eukaryota; kingdom Metazoa; phylum Chordata; order Ceratodontiformes; family Protopteridae; genus Protopterus; species Protopterus annectens. The sequence continues at coordinate 983,649,492 of NC_056730.1, forward strand.
GACAACAATATATGTAAACCTTTCCAGACTACTGTATTAATAGTTGCATTACTGTGTTTATATGTATGTCAGAGTCTAAACAGTTATATGACATGGCATATACAACTGTAATAGTACACAAATAAAGCTTTCCCATGTATGCAAACCTGTGTATGGTGTTATATCCTTTGACCTCTCTCTGGGTATAGGTTGCAGGCAACAATTGTGGCTGTTCCGTATTGTGTGCACCTTCTATATATGTATCTTCCTATACATATCTCTGTGTGTGTGTATGCGTAGTTACATATATATATATATATATATATATATATATATATATATATATATGTATCTGCATATATGTGTCTGGGTATACGTATCTTAAGAAAGTTGATTGCTTCCACATTATACATTCCATATGGTAGCCAGACTGTAGAATATGTTACTGATACCAGCCTGAGATCATACAGGTGGGATGAAGTACTGCTAACATCCTCTGCCCATGTTGTGTCACGTCCTGGTTATGGGATTTGCAACAGTTGGTACTGTATTGCAGGGCAGACATGTTTGGCTGTGGAGGATATATCTATACATACAGGACGTATATTGTTTGGGCCCCCTCACCCCCATTAATGTGCATGTGGACATATATGTTTTTGTTATGTTCTCTTTTATATCTATAAATATATGTCTGTATATACCTATATATATATATATATATATATATATATATATATATATATATATATATATATATATTTATGCTTTATATATATATATATATATATATATATATATATTATATATATATATATATATAAATACACATATAGCTGTAGACATATATATCTATAGATGTATGCATATGTATGTATATATGTATATATTTATAGATATATGTATATATTTATATATATATATATATATATATATATATATATATATATATATATATATACATATATAGATATGTTATATCTATTTAGATATAAATATATATATACAAACACACACACATACATCTAGATGTTTAAATACATTTCCTGCACTGTTGAATGACTGGGCTGGATGATATGTTTGTGAAAACATCAGGGTTATGTATATCTGACATTGCTTAGTAGTAAATCACTTTGGTTATGGTGTACAGGGTCTTGGGTTTGAGCCTTGTAACAGCTGTTTATTTTGTTGCTGGGCAGAACAAGGGCCATTGGACACAGAGTGATTAAAACACTTTTAAGCAGTTGTAAGCGGGTTTGAGTGGGTTTGTGCGGGTTTGCACGGAGGTAAGCACTGCTAACTTCCGGTTACTGTTTCTTATACTCAGTTCACTTCTAAATTGCTTAACCTGTGTAGGCATTGCTTACCCCCATGCAAACAGCCTTAAACCCGCTTAATGCTGCTTAAAAGTGCTTACTCCCGCTTACCCCAGTGCTAATTTCTTTAAAAGAAATGAAAAAAGGGTTGATAGGAAAGTGGTGAAAAAAGGCACAAAAGGGAAAGACAGCAGGGAACATAGCTAGGGATGTGCAGGAAGGTGTAGGGAAGGTCCATAGCTGCCCATTTCTTCTACAGCAACAGTTGTGCATATGCTCTGAATTCGGCGGTAGATTTGGACACTCAAACCCCTGAGAGAGGGGTGAGGACAACAATAATATGTTGTGATGCCAATCAGACCAGATTACATGTGTCCAGTGGACACGTGTGCAAAATGGACAGCTATGTATGCGGCGATGTTTTTTGGAGGGAACAGATTGCCCTTTTTTTTATTTTTCAGGTGAGAGTGGGATGTTGGGAGGGATAGTAGGTATATTTGGGGAGGTAGGTTGGGTAGGTTAACAGACAAGACAAACAAGACACATACAGGGGTGGTACATGACACATGTGAGGGGTAAACACCTTGATGGGGAGAGGTGATGAGAAATTGGAAGCCCAGGAGCCCCCTAGTGGAAACAGTGGGACTGAGATCCCCACCCATGGGCAGTCACCACTGCACCTTCACTGCCCCAAAGGTGGCTGTGCTGGGGGCTAAGTCAGAAAGTCAGGCCAACCCTCTAGTCACGACACACAGCCCTCGAGCTGGTGTAAAAGATCTCCAAACTGCTGATCGAGCTCTCTATGCACCATGACCCGGACCAGGCAATGGGTGACAGCTTCCTGTATGCTCCCACTCCCAGGGGGGGGTGAGCCCCATCCCCTGAGGTGATTCCACCCGAAGGTGGTGCAGGACCAATGGACGAGGATGTCCTGGGTTGGGCACCAGACATGCTGGTGCCGGGTGCCACAGCCAGCTGAGGTGGGACAAGTGGGTCCTCTGGGACCCGCATTTCCAGACGTGCTATGGTGTTTATGGTGTATCAACATATGTGGGTTAGTAATAGTCAACACATTCCAGGGTTAGGTATAACAGCATGCATAGATATTCCCATTAACCCAGATACCAGATAAAGAACAGTTGCATAGGAAATGGAACACATACATATATGGGACCACAGTGGTAATAACAATAGCATGCAGGTACATTGATGGCACCATGCCACCAATGTTGGAGTATTTTAACATAACACATGCATGGAAACAGATTTAAATAATTATCAACCAACAGGACATATGTCCTAAGAGAACAGTGAAGTCATCACATACCAGTTGAGGTGGGTATTTAGTTTATTGTTGGAGATATGGTGGGGGGAGAGAAAGATGTCAATTAACAACTAGTATATTCCTGTAGTTCACATTACTTTCCTAGTCAGTGCTGTTATCTATACCTTATTACTACACTACCCTATTGCCTTAGTTTGGACAGTGATATGGCTGTCATCATCTTTATACATGAACTGGTTTTACCTGCAGTATACACCTCTTATCTTGTATACCTGTGGAGGAAATGTTTGTTAACACTAACTGTTTCTACACGTACTCCCAGATTCCAGGTTGATGTTGTGCACATACCTGTCCATCTCTTTCTGCACAGACTCTGGCCATGTCTTGACCACATGCAGGTGAACTGGGACATCTCTAGACTATTGCCCTCTTCAACCTTTAGTGACTTACAACACTCTTATACAGGCTTTCCTACACAGTTATATTATGTAGCACAGTGTGGGTGACAGTGATCAGTGATACCTTATTATTCAGAGCAACTGCAACACTCACAATTCCATACAATACCAGAGTAAACAGTACCAGTACAGGGTATCAAGCTTTTTATTTCTCGGCACAGTGTTCATATCCAACGTACCTGTGGGAGCAATGTTTGTTAGCACTACCAGAATGATGCCACACAAAGTACCAGATTACACATGGGGGTGTAGATAGGATATACTTGGCTTATTACTCTCATAACAGTTTTGGGAGTTGCTAAAGTGACAGGTTTGTTCTCATAGATGTGTGACAATCAGTTGTATTCCCTGTTTGCTGGCTAATCATCTGGGATCATCCCACAGACTTTCCAGGGGGACAGGGTGACAGGCAGCAGATATGGGCCCATATACTGGTCATTCTGGTCTTATCTGTACAGTTGTGGGGTATGATTCTGTATGCAGCCTACTTCCACTCCCAGGATTCAGACCATGACTGTGTCTGCTAAAACTAAAACACTGTCCATCACAGTTGTGTGTGCTATATAAATATTGCTGCATATCTCCTATCTGCTTTTTATCTTATAATTCTCCTGTGGTTTTACATTCTGACCTTGTATTACAACACTCTTATACAGGATTTCCTAGACAGTTATATTTTGTAGGACAGTGTGGGTGACAGTGATCAGTGATACCTTATTATTCAGAGCAACTGCAACACTCACAATTCCATACAATACCAGAGTAAACAGTACCAGTACAGGGTATCAAGCTTTTTATTTCTCGGCACAGTGTTCATATCCAACGTACCTGTGGGAGCAATGTTTGTTAGCACTACCTGAATGATGCCACACAAAGTACCAGATTACACATGGGGGTGTAGATAGGATATACTTGGCTTATTACTCTCATAATAGTTTTGGGAGTTGCTAAAGTGACAGGTTTGTTCTCATAGATGTGTGACAATCAGTTGTATTCCCTGTTTGCTGGCTAATCATCTGGGATCATCCCACAGACTTTCCAGGGGGACAGGATGACAGGCAGCAGATATGGCCCATATACTGGTCATTCTGGTCTTATCTGTACAGTTGTGGGGTATGATTCTGTATGCAGCCTACTTCCACTCCCAGGATTCAGACCATGACTGTGTCTGCTAAAACTAAAACACTGTCCATCACAGTTGTGTGTGCTATATAAATATTGCTGCATATCTCCTATCTGCTTTTTATCTTATAATTCTCCTGTGGTTTTACATTCTGACCTTGTATTACAACACTCTTATACAGGATTTCCTAGACAGTTATATTTTGTAGGACAGTGTGGGTGACAGTGATGAGTAATACCTTATTATTTAGAGCAACTGCATCAGTCACAATGCCATACAATACCAAAGTAAACAATACCAGTACAGGGTATCATTCTTTTATTTCTGGGGACAGCGTTCGTATCTGACAGACCTGTGGGAGCAATGTTTCTTAGCACTACCTGATTGTTGCCACACAAAGTACCAGATTCCACATTACTATTATGCACATACACCTCACTCTGTTACTGTACACACTCTGGCTACAGCTTAACAACATGGGGGTATAAATGGGACATACATGGCGTATTACTCTCATAAGGATTTGGGGAGTTGCTAGTGTACCAGCTTTGCTCTCATAGATGTATGTCAATAAGTTGTATTTCCTGTTTGCTGCCTATACATCTGGGATCATCCCACTGATTTCCTAGGGGGACAGGATGACAGGCAGCAGATATGGGCCACTTTACTGGACATTCTGGATATATCTGTAACAGTTATGGGGTATGATTCTGTATGCAGACTACTACCACTCCCAGGATTCAAACCATGGCTGTGTGTGCTAAAAATACAACAGTTCACATCTCAGTTGCGTGTGCTATTTGGATTTTGTTGCCTGTCTTTTCACTGTTTTCTGTCTATGTGTCTCTCAGTTGTACTAAATGACCTCTGGGTATTGCACCAGTCATATACAGACATTCCTACACATTTTATTTATGTTGTACAGTGTGGGTAACAGTGCTTAATACAACAGTACTATTAAGTGATAGCAAATCTACATTGCCATATGATACCAGAGTATACACATGCAGTCCAGCCATTAAACCATTACTGTCAGGCTATTATGCTTTTATTTACATACAAACTATATGAGACTCTTCCTGCCATATTCCCTGGTGTATGCTGTACTTGCCTTAAACAAGACAGGTTTTATACTGGCAATTACCTTACTAATGCTTTTAGATTTATTTCCTATGACAGTACATGTATTACTGACCTGCCTAGCGTTGCAACTTCTCCAGGTAACAGCCATGGTCTTCCTGGTTTGCAGCCCACTCACTTGCCACTGTGAAGGACATAAGAGGAATATTTAGCCATACCTATCCACAATATACATGAGCTGGCAATTATTACACATGTAGTGGAGTGATACTTATACACAGCTGAGACAGCCCCTGCTGTCCTAGCCTCTTAGATCCACTGCTCCAAGAGGTCCCCCTTATGCCACTTCAGGTTGGCATAGTGATGCCTGACCTGCTCACCAGTTCGGGGTGTGCCAGTGGCACCAGTGAAGTCACGGGAGAGGTGGTCTCAGGGTTCTGCCTTATATTGGGAACCCTGATACTGGCCCTGCAGCAGTCTCTGCTCATGATCTTTAACAAGGAGTCCTGCCATGACTTAGGACTCCTGGATGCCCCAGTGCTGCACCCAGAAGCGCACTCCCTCTCCCCTTTCTGCCATGGTGCCAGAAAGGGGAAGCTACAACCAGTTATGAGATGTATTCCCACTTGTTGGGTTAAGTGGTCCGAATTCCCGCAATTTGCTGTGATTGTCCGGTTTTGAAAAGGCTAAGCTATGGGCAAACCTGCTTACCTAAGGTTGGCATTGTTTTAAGGGGTATACCACTGGGCACATTGAGTTAGCTGGCCTAAACATTGCTTACATCTCCTAAGCTGGCCTGTGCAATGCTTAGTGTTGCTTAAATTTGTCTTTGCATTATATTTGCTTTTAGGCATTGATTTATTATTAATTACATATATATATATATATATATATATATATATATATGTTTGGTATTCATGATTCATGTGTACGTACACTGTATGCGGTCCTTATGTTTAGTAGGATACTTCAACACTCTTATTACATTTACACCTCACATCTGGGCGTACTTCAGTACTCCATTTCACATATTTCTGTTATGTTGGGCTATAGAACATTTGACTGTATACTGATTCCTTTCACATGTTCAGTTTGATTTTACTATAGTGAGGATTTGTTTGGTGATACCCCATTCTTTATGTACTTCTGTGATGGCTTGGTGATTAACTACTGTGACAATAGTGTATAGGGTCCTGGGTTCAAGACCTGCAAGGCTGTTTATTTTGTTGCTGGGCAGAACAAGGGCCATTGGATACAGAGTGATTAAGGCACTTTTAAGCAGTTGTAAGCGGGTTTGCGCAGGTTTGCGTGAGGGTAAGCTATGCTAACCTCCGGTTAAATATGCTTACAGAGAGTTAGCTTCAATATTGCTTAACCTGTGCGCACATTGCTTACCCCCATGAAAACGAGCTTAAACTCGCTTATTAGTGCTTACATATGTTTACTACTGCTTAATAGTGCTTACACCCGCTTACAACTGCACTGATTTAGGCAGTAATGTCTAATGGTTCTTGGGAAGGTGGAGGATTTGGAGGCTGTATGGAGTTATCATTCATTACACATTTTACCTTCCATTTGTATCCATGTTTCCTGTGTACATATGCTGTATGGGGCACATGTGATTATCTGTGGACTTTGCAACATTATGACATTGACACCTCACATCTGCATTTAATGCAATACTCCAGTTCACAAATATATGTTATTTAGTAGGTTATGCAACTAAAATATTGGTCATAACGTGATTTGACATGGAAAATGGAATGTGCTACAGTGGGACTCGAACCGGAAATGCCTGCTCATAAGGTGGATGCTCTGCCCACTACACTATTACTATACTGCTTCATATGCATATATCTTCCTTGTTATCCTCTTCAGCCATTGAAGCTGCAGTAACCATAGTTAAGTGATGGAGAAACCTGCACACCAACGGTTAGCTTTAATAAGATTCATAAAAAGAAAAATGGTGTGTTTATTTTCTTTGTATTTACTATTGCTGTTGTACATGTGGGGGATTTTGCTGAGGGTATGCAGACACCTATGAACATTCTCGCTCATACTTTTGGCCTTTCTGCTGTTCTTCATTGCGGGGTGTGTATATTTTGAAAGCTCTGCTCTGCTCTGCTCTCAGACACACCCCCTGCACTCTTACACGCTCCGTGTAGGATTTGGAGCTCAGGCAGCATGCCTTCATTAATATGCATGGTACGCTGCCATCCTGCTCCTAAACGGCCACTTCCGTGCAGGACTAAGCTAGTCCTGCATGGAAGATTAGTAAATCCAGGGGCTAGTGTGAAATACACAGTGACATGGACATAACTATATATATGTACCTAGTTCTGTATAACTGCATGACAAAGAACTATTTGTATTATTTGCATGCCAAATTAGATTCATTGCATTGCATGATCTATTTCTTAAAGAGGGCGGATGTAGAACAGAGTGCATGTGCTGTGGCTTTAAGAGGCATATCATGGACTGAACATGCACATATAAGTAGCAGGCATGTGCTATACCCAGTGCCATTTTGACAGTGCAGCCAGAGAGTGAGCATGTATTAATACAATAGCTAGTTTGTATATAAGTTACCTGAGTTAAAGTCAATAAGCTTCTATCGTGATGTGTTTGTACGTAATAAAGCTGCTTGAACAGAACCCATAAAGACTTGTCTACTGTATCCTGACTCGACGAGCGACAATAAACATGTATTTGTATTTGTTGTTGGCTGAGCAGCAGTCCAGTTACTTTCTGATTCTGTCATGTGACCTATCCTTCTGATGATGTAATTGTTTGCAAAAACAGTTTGACAGTATGTAGCCTGTAGGATTTTTTCTGTAGTCTGTAGCAGATTTCAGCACATAAAGGCAACATGTTAATCAGTCACTCAGTCAATCGGATAATAATTCAACAAATAAATGCAGTTATATTTAAGTAAAAGCAAAACAAAATAGAAGAAAATAGAATTCCTTCTAAAGTATATAACACTTAGCATACAGTATAGTAACACAGGTGTAATCCTAATAGCTGTTCACCATGGGATAATCAATGGTAGAAAGAAAATTAGGGGTATTTAATTCATCTCGACAGTAGCTCTACAGTAAAGGGTGTTTGTGTTACACATTGAGTAGATTATTGTTTGAATGAAAACCTTTCAAATATTTTGTATTGTCTATAAAAATGAAAATGTGATGACAACAATGAATGTGTGATGATGTGATAATGATATTGACAAAGATGAAAATGAAGGAAAATGGCAGCAATGTTGACACTAAATATGTTGTTGATGAACAAGCTATGATAAAGGTGTGTTGATGAAGATGAGGATGAAAATGATGAGGAAGGTACAATGCCATTGCAGATAAAGATGTAATTAAGATGAAAAAACAATAAAGATTGCAATGAAGATGCAGTGAAGATAATGAAAAGCAGTGAAGATGATAATGATGTGATGGTGAGGACAGTAAAGTTGAAGATAATACTGATAATGTGATGAAGATGACAAAAGACAATTCTAATGATGATGTGATGGAGATGGAGATGAACATTGGCAAGACTTGACAAACAAGATAAAGATAGCAGTAATGATAACAAGGCAATGATGATGAAGATATGATGATGTGATGACCATGATGCAGTGTAGATTATTAACAAAGATGAAGAAGTTGCATCATCATTTTCATCAGTTCATGTTCATCATCACTATATCATCTTCTTGCATTGTTTCATTTTCAACATTATCATCTTCACTGTCAGTATCATATATTCATCATTTTCAATATCTTTTCATCACAATTGTCTAATCATAATCTTCCTTGTTATCTCATTACCTCTTCGCTATGTTTAAATTTCTCTGTCTTTTGGGTTTCTAATACCATGATGGGAATGGATCCCATTCCTAAGTCAGAGTATGGCTAAAGTTCATGAAATTAGTATTGTTTCAGTCTTTCATATTAGCCAAAAGTGCTTTTCACAGAACCTGCAATGTGCCCAGAACTGAATCCTTCTGTAAGTCATATGGAGTTACATGTATCCGTAGCATATCTAAATATGACTGTAAGTACTATTAAAATGGTCTATATATCTTTCTTCCACATTGCTCTCATTTCTGCCTGCAAATCCTGTTATTTTATGACTTTGTGTCACTCTGTACCTAAGAATGTCTAATCAGTGGATGTAGCAATTTCAATGATCAATGCTACTTCTGTCTTTTTTACTGGACTACTATGTCATCTATTTTTTGAACTGTTGATAATATGTAATCTCAAGTTATATAAATAAACTCCATTATTTTCTACAATGCTTTGTGGCTCATGTTTCCAAAGTTTCTCAACTACTTAAATATTGTAGTACTTGTACAATCCCCAATCCACAGTCTGGCCACATTATTGTGCTTTTCAGTATACAGGCCTTCTACCATGAGTGTATCACACACAGTAACAAGATGTGTGACTGTTTCCAGTCCCAGAATTTGTCTGTGTCTCCCACATGTTCAATGGACTTAGTAAACTTCCATCGAAGTAGTCCACTATACTGGGCCACCATTTTGATCTTTTAGTTTCACTTCACCTTTCCTTAACTATTCTAGCATCAAATCCTGATCAACATGAGGTTGTTCCAGATCTCTGAACTTGCCACAATATTTATGACTTTTCCACATTTCTTTCGTTCTCATTTGATCTTTCTCCTTATATACTTTATTTTGTTTTTTTTCAGCACCTTCAGTTGCTGCCTGATTTTTGTCTACTTAAACTTTCATTTCCATTGCCACTTGACACTGATATGCTTCTGCTAAACCAAGGAGGGACGTCATCTTTGACTTCTCCTGCTGTTTTGAAACTTTCATTATGCTTGGATCCAGTGAGATCAGCAGATATATCTATGCAGTCCCACAACTGCAGATGTAATCCGTTTTGAGGAGGCCTATACTTCCTTCAGAATGAGAAATATATAATCTTGGTATACACTGATTTTTATAAATCATTTGATAAGCCTGAAACATTTTTCTTGTTTTCCTGTCCAACTGATCCAATACATTTTGGGGCCAATCAGTCACCCCAAAACTACAAGTTAGAACAGGAAGAGCAAATTAGTTTTAGCTTGACATTTATTCCTAGACATCAAAGCAGTTTTCAGTATTAGTTTGAGTCTTCTTAAATATTCTTTACTGGGTGTTTTGGCATTTGTTCATGTTTTATTGCCAATCCTTCATCAATTCCAAATATGTATACGGTCCCTTGTGCTCAAGTTCATTTGTTATCACATTCCTATCCCAGACTGATATTTTCTTGGTGCTGCAGCTTTCCTGATTTAAATTTTGCTTTTGCACATTTATCAAGACCAACTGACATTCTTATATCATCTGAGAAAGTTTAACTACTTGCAGTAGTGATTTCAATTCCTCATCTGATGAATTATATACTTTTAAGTCATCCACAAAGAATAGAGGTTGTTTTATGGGAACCAAATTGTAACTATGGCCTAATCTATAAAGTAAACTGCTTAATGGGTTAATGGCAAGATGAAAAAAAGCAGCAAAGGCAAAGAATCACCCTGGAATATCCTGCTTTGAATTTTTATCTCTTGGATAATAATTTGCCCTTTGTCATGGCTTAATTGCAAAGTCGTTTTCCACTGTTTCATGCTCACTGTAATGTAATTGATCAGTGTAGGGTATATCTTATCCATCTGGAAGCACTCCTTTATCCATGAATGTGAAATGTTGTCAAATGCATTTTTGTAATCCATACATGCTATACATAGATTTTTCCCCTTTCTGCAATTCTCCATTATGGCTATATTTAGCAACAAATGATCCTTTGTTCCATATGACTTTCTTTTATCATCCCTTTTATTCTGTTGCCATGATTGATTTTTTTTCTAAATGACTATAAACTCTGGCTTTATCAATTTGAGTATATAGTTTGTATATTGTCAGAAAGCAAGTTGATAGTCTATATTTTTGGGAATACGTTTAAGGAAGAGTATTGTTTTTTCCTGTTAACTAGGTTAGTGTCTCTTCAGGATGTGCATATAAGTAATTCTTACCCAGGGCTAAATCTTAGTGTAAAGATGTTAATACTTTCAGTCAGAAGTTGGGTACTGGATCTTGGGTTTTCCAACTAGGAGCTTTTCTTAATTTTGTTTTCATTTTCTGTTTCTTCATCCCATTTCATACCCTCACCATTTATTTATTTATTTAACATTTGTTAAACGGGAAAGTCCGACTTGGAATGAAGCTAATTTTCAGTGGAGGCCAGGGAGAAAAGCTCCAGACACATGTCTTTCAAAAGTAGGAGGAAACCGGAGCACATGCAGGAAATCTACACGAACGCAGGGAAGACATGCAGACTCCGCACAGAAGGCACCCCAGCCGAGAATCGAACGGGAGAACCTCTTGCTGTGAGGCAACAATGCTACCGCTGCACCACTGTGCTGTCATTTGGACTGCTTATTGTTTCTTTTAATGTTTCTATCCATTCAGCATTTTTGTTATGTTCCACAATGTCGTCATAAAAAGTTTCCAAAATGTATCTTTCTCTTCTTTTTGTGGTGTTTCTATTCATTTTGCTTTGTTTCCCAGTCCTTTGCAAAACTTTTTTGGGTCATCAAGGAATTGCTTAGTTTGTACGTTTCCTTTATATTTATTTGCATATCTTCTGAACTTTTCTGCCTTTGCTGTCTTTAGTGTATTATTTGCAGTAGTGTAGAGCCTGGTCTGTTTTGATGCTGTGCATTGCTTTTACCACTTCTTGCTTTCTAAGTAGTTTTGTTGATCTGTCCCCTCTTCTGTAGTCTTCTAACAGTGACACTTTCTGTCTTAGTTGTTTTATATTTTTCTCTGTCTGATGCTTCCATTGTGGCATTTTATTTCTTTGTATCCTTTCCCTTATTGCTCTGTTTTTGTTACAAGACAATCTGTTATTAATTTGGCTGCACAGTAATATAGTCTATTTCCTTCTGTTATATCACATGAATTTCTGTTAATAGTCTTGATTACTGTTTGATTTGTTTTATCAGACTTCTAACACTTTGGGTCTTATTTATTTTCTGTAATCTGTTTATTTCATCGATCTTAATATATCTATTCATCTCTATTAAATCAAACAGGTCCTCCCTTAGATCATTTTCTTCTAAACTGAGAGCACATTCTTTGTTCTATATTTCCTGTGGACATTCTGCAGAAAGTTGCAAAACATCTTCCTGTGACATATCTTCTTCAGGTGTGTGCTGCCCACATCAGAGCTGCCACTGTTTCCTTCTCCTTTCTTTGTTGTGAAAGTTCAACTGACCTTTTGTAGCAGTTCCTATTAGAAGGCTTCAGCAAAGTTTTGCATTTCTGTTTTATAGTGTGCATAGTACTTTAGTAGCCTGTAGATTTTCAGCATCCTAGCTTTACCACTCTTGGAGAAAATGAATGTTTCACCGTTAGTTTTGTTTATGCTGAAAATGCATAGAGAAAGGTAAAAACAGTATATACTGATACTGAAAGAAGGAATTATGCCAGGCACAGTCGTGCATGTCTGTTTTGTAGTGTACATAGTACCCTAGCAGAGTGCAGAATTTTAGCTTCCTAGCTATACTGCTCATTGATTAAATGAATGTTTCGCCATGGATTTTTTTTCTGTATGCAGGAAACACATAGAGAAATGTAAAAATAGTATACACTGATACTGTAATAAGGAGTTATGCTAGGCATAGTCCTACATAGCCATTTTGTTGAGTGCATAGTACCCCAGCAGCCTGCAGAGTCTCAGCTGCCTAGCTTTACCATCCCTGAGAAAATGAATATTTCAGCATGCAGTTTTCTCTATGTAGATAATGCCAGAATTGCATAGAGAAAGGTAAAATAATATACACTAATACTGAAAGAAAGAGTTATGCTAGGCAGAGTCTTGCAGAGACGATTTGTAGTATGCATAGCACCCTAGCATGTGACAAGTCCTCCCACTCTGCATTTCTCCTAAATTTCAGAACTCATTGTTCCATTATGCTGTGACATCACCTGTGTTTGATTCTCTACACTATATCCTTCACTTCAGAGGTAATTCATAACTTTATTTTCTATTTCTTTAACTTTTCCATTACTAATACTCTTTTCTGCTTTCCCCTCCTCACTGTTATGAGTAAGATGATTATGATGCGACGATGAAGAGCCATGGAAATGGTAATGAATATACACCATCTCTTTCCATCATCTACACTGCATCTTCCTTGTCATTTTCAGCATCATCATCTTTATCACTTTTTTATCTTATTCATCACTAGCAGCTAAACCCATGTCATTGCACTTTCATCAATATCAGTCATCTTCATTATGTCATATCACAGCATCGTCATCACTGCAACTTTTTCAACATCATCTTTGCCTTTGTCAACACTGACATTGTTATCACCATGTCTTCCTTGTCGTCTTCGTCAGATCATTATTATCATCATTATTGATATCTTCTACATTATCAGTATCTCATTCATTCACCTTCATTATATTTGTGGCATTTGTCATCTGCAATTTCATTACAATCTCATCATCATTGTCATATTCATCACCATCATCTTGTCTTCATCATTTTCGCCATCAATATCACTGTTAACTTCATCTTCATTTTCATTTTTGTCAACATTGTCATTCTGTCAGCATCATCATCATCATCTTCATCTCCATCACATCTTCATTTTATATATGCACATTTACCAATAGCTATCATTCTAGCACTGATCCATTTGATGTACTGTATATCACAAATGGCCTTTACTGTAGAACTTCCATTGAGATACTTCATATAATTTAAGTTTACTTCCTAAAGGGGATTAAGCCACGATAGACAACTATTAGTGTTACTTCTACTTTAGTGTCCTCTATGCCAAGCATCATACACTTTAGAAGGAATTTTATTTTGTTCTATTTTGCTTTTACTCACATTTAGCTGTATTTATTTGTTGATGCGTTGTCTATCGGATTGGTTGATGTATTGACTGACTGATTTGCTACATTTATGTGCTGAAATGTGCTACAGAAAACACCTACCCAGTACAATCAGTCAAACTGTGTTAGCAATTACATCATCAGAAGGATAAGCCACATGATTTGGAATCAGGAAGTAACTGGACAGCAGCTCAACCCACAGTAAATACAAACATAACTTTAGTACAATTAATAAACATTGCCCACTGAATTAAAGTAAAAAAATATGTATTTTACTATCTAAAAACCTTTACATGATGAGAGCATAATTATAGCAAAAATAAATGGTAAAAACAAACTGTATACATGATCTTTAAAATATGTAAATCATTTGCTTTGCTTGTTTGTTTTTCTACTGTCACTGAAGAGCTTTTCTATCTGGGACTTTTCTGAAGAGAGCACATGTCCAGAGTGAACTGTTAACAAACACAATAGGTAAACAAAGAAGCAAGCAACAAACAAACCAGTAAGTAAATAATATAGAACCTATATGCATTATACTAACAAATGCATACGTCTCAGTTTTGTCACTCTGTCACTCTGCTTCATTTTCAGTTATCAGTCCTTTCTTTAACGTTTACTGTGATACTAAAGTTTTTTCCTCAAAAATGAAATTTATTTTTGAAAAGAGGACACTGCAGGATATTGCCACAGGAGTTTAAAGGACAATTTGTAATATAGCATAACATGCATGTGCACGGTTCTAGGCTCCCCCCAACTCCCAAATCCTACAAAATATTTGCAGGTGTAAGGGGAACTCAGTACTGCAGGCTGTCCCCCACCCCCCAGGTACTACCTGCAATACCAAGTCCCATTTATATAGGCGTAACGTGCCCTTTCTTGTGAAACCTGTTAAGTTCAATGAACAGTTTTCATTCCACATAAACATATATTACTGTAGATGAAAATTCAGTGATTCATATACTCCTAGTTTGATTCATACTTGCGTGTCCTGTATTAGTTGAATTAGTTGTTTATCACCCCTATTGCATTTGCAAAACATAAGATCATATGACACAGAATCAGGCAGTATTGGACAGCTGTTCAGCATACAGTAGCACAATTTATTAAACTTAATAAATGTAGTTCTATTGAAGAAACTAAAGTAAAAACTCCATAGTTTCAAACAGAAGCCTACCTTACATGACAACCATATAATTACTGCAAAAAGAAATGATAATAATCTTTCTATACTACCTTTAGCATCATGCATATAACATTTTTCTATGGACTAATTCTAGCATTAATAATGCCACATATAATTACCCCATATTTACTTTGTCCCAAATTATCATTCCCAATAATCCCAGCTAGATTTTTCTATTCTCATCTTATTTCTGCCTCTTTATTTTTCTTTGGATGACTGCAAATTTGACAATTTATAGTTTTACCTTTCCGTGTTAATAGTAATATAATATTTATCTAATTCTTTATTATTTGGTTCATTTGCAATTTATCGTCTACTTTGCTGAAATTAAAGTTCTTTTAGATCATCCATACCCACGTCCCTTTTTAGCTTCTCCACCAAAATGTTCACAACCATGGACTGTTAAATAGTGTAAATTTGTGATCCAGGTTTTTTATATCAAATGGTTGTATGTGCTGAAAAAAAATGATCACCTACTTTATGTAAGAACTTGACAAAGTTCTAAATACTCTTATTATGCCCCTTTTATTTTTATCAGGCTTTATAGTTAGTCACCTATGCTGTCTAACAAAGTTTAAACTGTCTTTCCAGTACATTATGCATATTACTATTTCATCAGAAAGTTTTGAATGCTTTTGCAAACCTTTGCCAAAAGTATTTATATAGCACAAGTCTATTTGTATGAATTATTTACTCCATTCTTTTCAGACTTTCTCATTTGGTCTTAATTGCAGTTTTAATAGTGGTCTGGATTACAAAATATTAAGGGACGGATTACAAAAGAAATTTGCAGATGGTGCAGCACTCTGAAAGAAAACGTCAGCGCATGAACACTGGACATGATTCCATAAAATACATTAATGCCTTAGGAATTATCTATTCAGTGTAGGATGATTACAGAATCCATACATGCCTGCTAGATTCCTAAACACAGCAAGCATGCAAAACACAACTTAAATGTGACAAAGTGCTTCACCTACAATTTTATGAAAGCATTCTTTGGAGGCTACTTCTATTACCATGAGAGAAAGCTGTTTGTTACAGAATCCTGTGGAAACCACAGCATTAACAACAACAAAAAAAAAATAAACATGCAACCAGCATGTAATGCATTACAGCAGACTGGGGTACTGATAGCCCAAGAGGAAGATCTAGCAATGCATACTAGAAGACAGCTAGCTAGACACAACCCAGGCTATATCTAAACCAGCTATCTGATCAAGAAATAATTGACAGGTACCAGTTAGACAGAATTGGTGCAAGCTGTGAGTAACATGTGTGCCCGCACATGTATGCACGTACCTTGCAAGGTAAACCTATACCTGTTGAAAGCAAAGTATGCTTGACCCAAGGTATACTAGCATATGGGACATTTTAATGAGATATGTGAGATGCAGTAGGAGTGTCAAAGGCAGCTGCCGGTCACATCTTCTCCCAATTTCTGGCAGCAATATGCATCAATCTACATGAGTACATCCACTCTCCATAAACAGTCATAGCTCACAGGAATGTCTTGCACCATTTCTATGCCATTGCCAACTTCCCATCTATACTGCATCCAAAGTCTTCTCAAAACCCCTACAGTACCTTAAGCATAAAGTTACATAAATAGAAAGGGGCAGCCATTGCTGAATTGCCAGATGGTGTGCACAGCAGAAGACATGATAACAAGCATAATGGCTTCACACCCTGGGAGTGTACATGATTCTGCTATATAGTGTGTAAGTGGTCTGAGGGCTGCCTTCAAAAATGGTGAAATACCCGAGGGACCACTACTTGGTAAGTACAGGAACACAGCTATGTTGTAAAGTGAATCCACACCTGTCAACAGTATACATGATGACAACATATATGTCATCTCCTTCCGTTCAACTGGTGTCTGCAGTTATTCACTAGAGCTGTGGCTGACATGCTGAAATCCAGATTCAAATGTCTGGATACATCCAAGAGTGCACTGCAATATACACCTAAAAAGGCAGCACAGATAATTACTGTGTCTTCCATGCTACACACCATGTTAACATCAAAACATGGTAGCTTGCTAGCTGCAGGTGTGGGTGATCTACCCCAAGAACCCCAGATGTCTGAAGGGTGACATTTCACAGCTGTCAGAGGAGGATCAGTAGGACACGAGGGGAAGAGGAAATCTGCATAGGCTTCGAAGGATGTGGGCATAAGTCCTAGATCAGGCAACAAGGTAGCATTTGCCACAGACCTCTGAGTCATGACCAGCCACAGGTACACAAATACACAGAGTAAATATCAGTGCTCATATGCTGACCCACAACAGCAGCACAGTTCACAACTAATAGAAATGATCCAGTAATTGGACAAAATGAACATCATACATAACGTAATCTTAATGTATACCAGCATGAACACATGCAAAACACTGAGAGGAAACAGAAATGCAGGAAAACTGTCTGCAAAGTACATCACCATAGACAAACACACAGGCAAATGTGTTGGATGCAGGAGGTGTACACAACTGAATTACCCAATGGACAGTTAAGATATCATCAAACACAGCAATACCATAGAACATTACCAGTCCAATAGCCACAATCACAAGAAAGCAAGGTCCATGATATGTACAGAAATGCATCAGTATATATAAACACAAAAACACTGGCTGTACAATAACAGTGCTGCCTCACCTACACATGGTATTGCTGCATTGTGGATCATTTCCATGTAATATATATGCAGACATGCAGAACATCAATGACATTGATCACACAACATACATCCAGCATACATCAATGTTATTAATACAGCAACACATGCATACATACATATATGTGCAGATTCAGTCAGATATGGGAAGACACACATGGGAAATATGAGCAAGCATGGCAACTGAAAATGGAAACAGGTACTCAGAAAGGCAGTGAGTACTGGTTTTAGGCATGAGCAGGACCATATTAAAATGCCATAAGTAACACAGGTATGTATACAGAGGCATAGCTGTGTATGTGTGAATGTCAGACAGCAGGGAAACATGTAAGGAAAACATCAGTCATATCTGTTCACTAACAAAGATGAAAAATAAAAGGATGACATCACATATGGCATTATTGTTGTCAATATCATCACTAACATAAGTCAATGTCAGTCAGGTAGTACATAACAACAAATGAATTTATTCATGTATTTCAGCAAAAATATCAGAAATTCCCATGGCATCACACATTTCAACAACCACAGGCACATTACTTTGTCAGTAGTCAGCACAGTGGTCATCCTTGCCAAAGAGTCAAAATGACATAACAGGACACACATTGGATCAACTGTTGGGGTTACACTAATGCAGTCTAGAGTGCCAATGATGATGGCTTACACCACATTCCTGACTAGCTCTGCCATGTCTGGAAACACTAGGCCCATGTTGCTTGGCTGAGGAGCTGGATGTGGTAATTCTTACAGGTGTAGTGTATGAAGTAACATGACTGTCATGTGACTGCCTGGATATGCTTGCTGGGATCAGAGTGGAATGACCATCAGCAGATGTGTGTGCACATTGCAGTAGAGACATTGATGTCTGATAGCCAAGTGTGGGTCTAATGAGAGTGGGTCAGCATCTGCCCATTGGAGTTACTCTGCTTAATACAGTTAGAGCACATAATACCCAATTAGTATTATGGCATTGGTCTAACAATGCCATAACAAGACTTTCACTGTCATACTGTGCAGGCAATGCAGCCATGATCTCATATGTCTGCACTCCTGAGTTGGTGGATATCACATGCTGTCATTGTGTTAATGATTGTCAAGGTTTTCTGAGATTTTGTACTACATTCCAGTTCTCTATTGTTGTGATGTCAGTCATTAATCATGTTGCATTGCTCATCTCATTTGCATACAGCTGTTACGTTTTTTTCCACTGATTGTTCTTACTGTATAATATTAAGAAACATCTGCTATTCATTGGATGTCCAAATGACACCTTAGTTGCTCATGAACCTCAATTACACTTCAGCTTAATCTGCTATTGACATCTCTACTTAATCGTGTCAGGCATACATACAAGTAATGGACCATGGCATTTTTTTCTGTTAGACTGCCTGCATGACATTGCTGTGAGGTATATGTTAAGGGTCTTATATCCTAGGCTCTACTCAAAGTATTATGCAGTCGGCATGACAGTGTTATAAGACATATGTTAAGGGTTTTAATTCCTAGGCTCTATTCAAAATGTTAAGCTGCTGTTGTCAGGTTACAGCAATCATTTTTTCATGTAGATATGTGTCATTGTCATATGCCACACTGTCATGTCATGCTTGTCTTGATATGTTTTGCTTTTGTATATGTTTGTGTTTCAGGCGCACTGATGTCTGTTTCATACTTGAACAAGTAATAACAGCATGTTCATGTGTTGAAGTGCAGGGGTAAATAAGAGTACAATCTGCTGGATGAGGAATTACACCCTGAAAAGGAGGGATTTTCTCCAACTGTCAACTGTAACCTTGATGAATAATCTTCAGAACCCATTTGTCTGAAACTATCTATTGCCAAAGAGAAAAGTGGGCAGTCAGAATTTCTGGAAGGGAAAAGGGGGCTTCCAGGGTGGATGGTGGGAGCAAGGTCCCTTATATAATTATTCTGACTTGTTGTACTGTCTTTGTTTTGGGGTCTCATGGACTCTTTTTGGAACCCCCCTTGCTATTTCTTCTTAAATGTCTGTTACATTTTGTTGAGACTGTGTATTATTTCCTTTTTCCACCAAAATTGGATGAGGGTGTTAGAGAATCCCTTAGAAATTTTGAAAAATTTTAGAGATTCGTTGAAACAACTTACCCATTTCATCACATTTTCATAGCTTCTGCAGCAGAGGAACCAAAGACTAAATCTTTGTCAAAATGAAAATTGAACATCTCATTTTTCACATCATCTGAGGGGATCTTAGAATGCAGCCAGATAAACCTCCTCAAAACAGCAGCAGTAGCCATAGGCCTGGGAAAAGTATAAACTGAATGATGCACACACACATACACTGTAAACAATGAGTACTGACTTGTACAATGGAAAAAACTAAATTATTTAAAGCAGATTTTTTTTCTCCCAAGAAAAAAAAATGCAGACAAAACATTCCTCATACTTTCACAATTATAATACATTTTAACATGTGAGCCTGATAATTCAAAATTCTGAAAATCAAAATTGCAGAAGCATGCATTTTTTACACACTTATCAATACTCTTCCCAACCTTATCAAAAATAATAGGATTGGAATTAGATAAATGTTTAGCAGCATTAGGATAAACTAATGCTACAGTTGCTGGGTCAGGTTTGGGAAGAGTGTATAAAAACTTAAAAGACTGAGGAACTTTGTACTTTCCATTTGCTTTTTTTGGGGCAGCTGGCTGACTATCAGGAAAACTGTAGCCAATGGTGCACACACATCCCCAACTGGAGGAATAGGCAAAGGTTCTAGAGATTCCTTCTGTAACAGCTAATAACATTTTCTGGGGGACTGAGAAATCTTAGTGTTCTCTCCCTGAAGACACTTGCACATTCTGGCAATTGTCTCAGAGTTCTCCTCTGAGTCTGAAGCAGAAATTTAAGGAGAAAATATAACTGGTGCCAACATAATGAACTGAAACTAAATGCCAAAAAGTGCATTACTGTATCCTTTTGGAAGTAATCCATCTCAGGGAGTACCACATTAAAAATACCCCCTAAGAGTTGACACAGTTTGAAAACTTAATGTGAACAGTGACTTAACTTTTGACCAATGTGTCCATTGTAAGTAAGTCCTTCTATACTGCACAGCTTATAAACAAACAGATGGTGTCTAGATCTGGGTATGTCACTGTCCCCCTTAATCAGCCCTTATTAGGCCAGCCAATGAATATAATGCCCCCCCCTATGATCCCCTTTGGCATCTATCTTTCCAGACACATGCAACAAATGGAACACCAACAGAAATGCATTACTAAAAGGATACAAGGCCTAAACAACATGCCATACAGTCCTACATGAACTGACACAAAGTCCTATCACTATACTCAGTATCCTACAGACTGCTAAGAGGTGACCTGTGTCTGATATATGTCATCCTCCAACCCAAAACTGATGCATTTACTGCATATCAATAAGTCAAATGGCATCAGAAATACTTGGTCTAGAGATGTAAACCTCTTCTGCAATATCAACAGCACAGTTTGGAGGGACAGACTATATCATAGAGGATGCCACTGTTCTAGAACAGACTCCTTATCCACATAAAACAAAGCTCATCTCTGTCCATATTCAACAACAACTTGGATCTATGGGTGTGAAACAGAAAATGTACCCCAACTGTTCCCCTGTAGTACTACTAATGGACAGATGCAGCTCCAAAATGTGCCTCCTTAAATTTATATGGTATGATCCTAGTTATTCTCATTAGGGATAATATATAACTATTGACCATGGAATGGGTAAGGCCAGTCTTTAACTGAATGGATACGTTACTACAAAGAGAATTTCTGGGTCTTTGTCTTTTTGATAAGACTCAGGCCCTGCAAAAAGCAAAAACTACAAGCACTGTTGGTGACTCTGCTGGGTGAGGAAAGTAAATCTATATTTTTTCGTCTGTGAGTTGCTTAAATTGATAGTGCAGCTTTCTGTTTTACCTTCTCCATTTTGTTTTCTGTTTCAAGAAATCTGCTTGGCCTAGTGTTTTTGTTCTATGTGGCAGATAGACACTTAAATTACCTAGGCTGCACATTTCACATTTTTTTTATATTGATTGATTTGCTTCTTGATTGATAATGCATAGAGAATTTCTGGGCCTTTGTATTTTCTGATAGGATTCAAGACCTGCAAAAACTACAAGCACTGTTGGTGACTCCCTGTGAGTTATTTTTTCCACCCACCCTTCCATACCTGAGCTGCTTTTTAAACTTGGTGATTTTAAGCTGCCCACCCTTACTGTAAATTGAGCACTGCTGTTTATATCTTGAATTATGTATTTGCCTTTCCTTGTGTTGATTTTGAAAACGTGCATTTTTCCTCTTATTGTCTGTTTTACTGATTTACTTGCTCTGATTTCATTATCTAGCTAGCTGCTGGATAAAGTAGTGTTTTTTTTTTTTTTGCAATCTAGCAAGCACTCCTCTGTGTTTTTACATCAAGAAGACAGTGGGTTTTCCATCTAGTTGCAGTGGGTAGTAGCCTGGTCTATACGGGTTGGTGAAACACACTAGAGATTACTGCATGTGGGATGTCCAACCTTTTGGCTTGCTGGGGCCGCATTGAGTGAACAGAAATGTCTTGGGGCCGCATATAAAATATATCATATAGTTAACTCTTTTGTTGCTCCGGAAGACCACAGGCGACCTCCTGGCTGTACTGTAGGTGCATTTGAACAATGAATAAATGTAATAAATGCCTAATATTTGCCTTAACATTCAAATTCTCATTCTAATTCTCTAATCTAACAGTTAACTCTAACATCTTAGTTAATATATATATATATATATATATATATATATATATATATATATATATATATATTTTTTTTTTTTTTTAACAAATAAACAGATATTCACTACAGCACTAGCATTTCTCACTGGGAAAATCATTTCAGCAGTCCAACTATGTAAAATGTCAACATCAGCAGTCCTACAATACTATAATCCACAAAAATAACCCAACAAATTTGCCATAAAGTAAAGAATTCACATTACTGACTTAATAAAACAATTCTGAACAAGCTACAAGAGGGTCTCACCCAAACAAATAACTGGTGCCAGAAATATGGCCTCAAGCTAAATGCCAAAAAATTCATCATCATCCCCTTTGAGGAGAGTGATGTCCCCACAGATTATCACATTAATAACAATGTTGTAAGCACGCAATAAGTCATATGGCACTTGGGCACCCAGGTTGATAGAAACCTGACTTTTGACCACCACGTTGTCTCCATTGTAAGGAAAGCTTTTTACATGGCCCACTTCATTAGTAAGGGTATCTCATCCAGGGACAAGGAGCTCATAACATCCCTGTATTCTTCCTTTACAAGAGCCATTATTGAGTGCAATGCCTCTTTTTGGCATGTGCCTCAGCAAAACACCCGGCCAAAAGAAAGACTACAACCATTTCTGACAAAAAAGGTCAAAAAGGTCAAAGGACTAATTTCACTTAGTTATCCAAACAGACTAAAAAGCTTCTTGCTTTCATCTGTCTCACTGGCCCCTATAAATTTCATCATTGGCTTGCTTTCCAAGCTAAGAAAAATTCTGCCTTAAGAGATGTCCTCTACCTCAGAAATACTGGTTATACTTAAAACGCTCACTACAAAGACCACAGCCTTCACTGCAATATAAACAAGCCACTTTTTATGGACAGGTTCTTGACACAAAAACCTTCAAGTTCTGTAAAAAGCTCCTCTCATTATCAAACAATGCAGTTCAGCAACATGATGGCTGGATGGATAGCCATGAATGTAGTCCTTGGGTATGTAGCATATCCTTCATCAAACCGGATGGAAAATCCACATACTAACCTTTCCCAGCTGGATGGCTAAGATCTAATATTGGTTACTCAAGTCTAGTTGCCCAAGAAGAGGGGCATGTTTAACTAAGAATTCCATTTGTAAAATTATATTCAGTATACATATTAAATCTCTCTCTCTTACACACACACACACACACACACACACACACACACACACACACACACACACACATACAGAAAAGCCCCTACTTGTAAAATAGGCAACCTCAGTAATCACATGATACCAACTCACTGAATGAAATTGTCTGGAAGTCAAAATATCTGAAAAAAAAAATCATAATAGAGATGGATTGATCTATGTAATTTCCAACCACCAAAAGGACCATCAATAAATCAACAAACAACTGCTCGGCAAAAAGTAAATCAATAAGAAAACCATAAACTATAATGCTACATACTGGTACAAACATATAACTTGAGTCAATCCCCAGGTTAATCCATACCAAAAGATTGTTTCAGAGCTTCAGCTATGTACAAACAGCTTTCTCCTAAAAACTTAACTCATTGATATTTGCCTTGCTGTAATTATAACTGTAAAAAAAATGTTTTTAAGTTTATTTTGTACCTCAGTGATTCTCACTGTTACGAGATATAATCTCTGCCATATTGTATGAGTACTACATCCATAATGTGCTGTCTCTCTCGCTCATGTATTATATTGTTTTGTGTTATTTTTGGAGCTTTTCTCCCCGGGCCTCGGCTGAAAATGGACCTGTGTCCAGTCAGACTTTCCCGGTAAACAAATGTAAAATAAAATAAAATAAATAAAAATAAACTTCCCTCCAATCTAAAGCCATTTGACATTCAGACATTTTAATTTGTGCAGAAGTTACTCACAGACTGACAGTTTACTGAGCTGTAATGCTGACCTTCGCTTTTGAAAAAAACAAATTCCCAGACTTTGTCAATAGCTCAAAGTGTAGAGAGGATTATTTATTTATTATATATTTATTTATTTTTGGAAAACCTCTTTAAAACTGTTAAATTGATTACATACACACCCAGAAACACAGAAAAGTTATTGTGATTATGTAAACCACAGACTGCTGCAAGATATCAAAGTCACGTTAGCACTCTATGCTTATGTCCAAACAAATGAATCATACCTGTCAATTCCAAAAGAAGGTTATTTGCAAGGTTACATGGCAGTTTATATTGGAAATAAGCAGAGATATTAAAAAGGCTCTGTTTTTCATAATTATGCTGAAAAGTCTTCCAAGGTAAATAAAACTTCTGATTTAGTATTGCACCATACCTCTCAACCTTAGAGCAAGAAATCTGGACAAAGTGAAAAATAAAAGTGGGATATAGGCCCAAAAATAGTTATGCATCACAGACACCATTGAAACAACTGTAACTGCAAACATTATACATCACTTATAATCTTTCTATCCCATTATTGTCAGTTAAACATTATATGGTTCATTCAGTCCTGCCTTCTTTTGCATCAAAGAAAACCATGCTTTGAAATGACAAATGCATTAAAACTAATAAATAAAACACATTGCGTCAACATCCTGCAACTTCCTACCTGCAAGCAACCACAGAGCTTTCACTGAAACTAGGGCTGCTTGTTTCCCCAGAATGAAAGCTCACCCTAATTAAGTCTAATGGTATACAATCTACCAGTATCTGGACTACCTGAAATAAATTAAATTATGGCCTGTAAATTGAAAGCACACTTTGTTTAATTAAACTATATTTCTAAGCCCACTTACTATTTTTTTCAGTAACATCCGAATATCCATTTCCAGGTCACTTCACAAGACATTGGCAGTGGTAGACTTGGCATCCTTTAGAACCCCACAGGCCCACGCTAATACATTGTCCATTAAATGTAAATATCCATCCACTGTAAATGGCAAGAAGCTATGTCTTAAAAAATCTACTTCTGGCATGCGTACCCATGTATTAGGTTTTGAAACAAAGAAACATTTTCCACAGTCCGTAAGTCTCTGTCTTTAATAATCGTCTACTGTTGCAGCACTCCCAACACATAAGCACACACATACGCACTAAAATCCCCAACATTTAAAAAATGACATTGTGCCCACTTGATTTGCCAGTATTGATGATCTGCCAAAGCTATGCTTACTGTTGTCCACTCTACCACTGCATAGAACCCACCAATGAAAAAACAGTACTAGGTGCTTTTTTGTTTGTCTGAAAAAACAATACAACTTTATATGCTACAGTCCCTCATAGTCAGTCCACTACTGACCCATTAACCCCAGGCTGCTGTCTTATTCTTACTCCCTGGAACTGCATTACCTTGGATTACTACTTTTATTTCCTAAGCAAAAGACACAAATTGGAAGATGAGGCAAAAATCCAGACATTCTTTGAAAATCCATACAGTTAAGAGATAAAGTTCATGTTCAATACAACACTCTCCCTGTCAGGAAAGCCGCAGTTTAATGAAAGTGTACTCTTAATGTATGATGAATTTGTGAGCTAACTTGTTTGTGTTCAGTAGGTAGACTGATCATTGTTAGCCTCTTTGTGCATGCATCTCCCTCTGTCATGCACACATATACACACATACACACACACTCCTACTTTCACACACACAATTCTGCTTTCATGCATGCACTCACTCACTCTGTACTTGCCTATTAACACAGGTAATTGCTGTCCCTTTCAAAGGCAACAGCGGCAAATCCATACATGAGTCCCTCTTCAGCAAGAACACACACACACTGATTGTTCAGTGCAAAATAATGGCATAAACCTCAGAGGATCAAGGGTCTTCAACATATGTCATATGCTGCCAGACTAAAGAAACTCCAACTCTATTCAGCAGCATACCGCCTACTCAGAGGTGATCTGTGCCTGACGTACAAGGCCATGTCCAATCAGGAATTGATGGACATGCTCCACCTCAAAAAATCCAAATCCATCAGAACCACGAGAGCTAAATATTTGAACCTCAGCACAAATATGAATAGGACATGCTGGAGGGACAGATTCATAACTCAGAGGCTTCCCATACTCTGGAACAGAATCCCAGTTCATGTTAGGCAGAGCCCCTCACTGACTCTCTTCAAGAGAAATCTTGACGAGTGGATGGGAGATCGTAGGTTTACCCCAGGGGTCATCTCTGTGTCACTACTAGACAGAGGCACAGTAACCTAATTCTATTATGTAAGGGGGTCTTCACTGTGTCACTACTAGACAGAGGCACAGTATTCTAAATCTATTCTGTACACTTTTGTACCATTACATGGGGTGGCAAAAGCCACATCACTATGGCTAGGCTTAAAAATGCCCCAAGGCAGATAGCCTAGTACCAAACTATGAAACTATAAACACACTGACCCTTTTATGGCTCAAAAACAAAACTAGAAGGGTGCTTTGGCGCATGCACACACCGACATTAGCATTACAGGTCACGGGAGCGAAAAACACAAAACAAAAAAAGTGTTTTGGGGCATGCGTACATCGATGTTGCAGTTAAAGGTTGAGGGCCGCATGGAAGAGCTCTGAGGGCCGCATGCGGCCCGCGGGCCGCAGGTTGGACACGTCTAGGCTAGAGGGTTTAATAATCAGCTTGCCTTGTTTTTAGTGTATTTATAAATTCTGCACATTTGAGTGGCTCCTGGCTCATTTCTATAAAGCAAAGTACTCTTATTGAATAATCACACTTTTATAAGCTGTTTAAAGTACACTGCTGTATCTGTATATTTAAGTTTGTTTGTGTTAGTATTCTACTCCAGACACTCTTTTATTGTGCTTTACATTAGGAGAACTGTGACTATTCATCTAGTTGAAGAAGGTATTTATTTGGTCTGTCTGAGTTGGGAAGCACACAAAAGGGCTCTTAGTATAGTTGTATTATTGGCTAGAGGGCTCAGTAGTCAGTTCTCTTTATTTCCAGTGCTGATATAAATTTTGCACATTTGCACGGAGCTATGCCAGTGCCCTGTACAGATGCAAACATCTGGAAACTTTTCTTATTTTCATTATACTGTGAAAGTTTACTTAATTACCTTGTTATAACACCCAGGACTATTGCTGCTCAGAGAGCATTGATTTGGTGGTGGGCAGCATCCCTGGCTAGGTTAGCTGCAGATTACACCAAGTACGCATCCTTCCCTCATCCTGTTACAAACACACTCCACTACTTTTCTTTCAAGTGCACATTAGGACCTGCAACCATAGATGGCTGCTTTCCTGCTATCTTGGCATCCAGCATTGTAGACATGGGTATCCTGAGGAAATGTAACAATTGCCTTAAGTACACTGACAACCACTTAATTATTGAACAGACAAAATATAGTATATGAGAGATGTTGTTGCACATTGACACTGGAGGCTAGATTCTCACATACAGACACAAAATGCAACAAACAAGTTGTCAGCAATTGCACACATCACTCACCACATCCCCAAAGGACCACACACATAAACCCACATATACGGAGGTGCTCATGTGTAACTTATACAAACCACAAAGGCCACTCATGCACAGTTCTCAGAAACTCCACATGTACACAAATAAGACAATTCCCATTACAACACATAAAGCCACATCTCATTGTGTCTCAACTACCAAGCCTATAAGGCAAAGCACTCCACAACTCAATATTCTTGTCATAGGAGACTCCATTGTGAAACACGCTGATATCCCTCTTATCAGGCTGGATAAGGGGAAGGTCACAGTTAGTTACTTGTCGGGGCCAAGATTCACCAGATCATGCAAGCATTCGGGTCACTTACCCCTAAGTACCAGTATGACTCAGTCATAGTCCATGTGGGAGGCCCAGGGAGAAAAACTCTAGTACAATACTTTGGAAATGTTTATACAAATCAGTTAAACAACAATTACATACAGAAATAAGTATACATTACACACACGTGCATATAATTCTAAAATTGCTAATCGTTAATATTAGATACATTTTAGTATACTTTGTTTCATTTGCACACAGGAAAAGAGGTAAAGCATACCATGTTATACTTTGGCAAAGCAGATAAGATAGTAAGATATTTAGCAGGTGTAGTTATAGATGTATAGACAGGACATAAAAAAGATAGCCCAGAGAGTGGTAGGTCTTTTGAGTGAGGAAAGTGATAAAATAATGAGTGGTAAAAAAGGTATGACTGGAGAAAAGGCAAAGGTGGTCTGAAAGTTAGCAGTCATAGAGTTAATTATTAGGATGCATAGAAATATCTAGTTAGTAGTTATATGAGGGGTTGGCAGCTAGGGAAAGTAGTAGAAAAGAGATACAGTAAGGTTGACTATGAGATAGTTTGAATGGGTAGTAGGTTTTAGCCAGGTGTTAGACACATGCAAATTCATGACTGGTACAGATGCATTTCAGGGTCTTTTTAAATTTGGCGTACTTGTCAATTAATCCTAGGTATTTTGGAATGCTGTTCCAGAATTTTGAGACAAGAGTGTGAATAAAGTGAGTCACCTGATGAATTATGTGATCTAGCTATTTTGAGGAAGAATTGTCTCGGGAGCAGAGATCCCTGCTTAGACAGTAAAGTTGTAGAGTATTTGATAGAGCTGGACATTTCTCTGGAGTATGTATGAGGTTGAAAGTACTGTAGTTACTAGACGAGTGTACGCTAAGTAGTTATGAAGCTCGAGCCATTCAAGTAGTTTTAGGGCCTGAAAGTGGTGAGTTCTGTAAGTATGATTTGTGCCAAATTTTGCTATTTTGCAGGACGACAGCTTGGATAGGTATATAGTGTTTAAGTTAGTTAGGATAGCGGAGGCATAGAGCAATGTAGGAATTAAGTACGAGGCTAATGTTTTTCTTGTTCAGTAATGTATTATTTTCCCCTTTAGACAGAGCCCAATTTTTGATGAGTTTTTTTAATTGTTTATACGATATGTTGGTTGAACTTGAGGTTTTGATCAACCATGATGCCTAACAGCTTTGTAAGGGTTTGTATGGCTTTGTATGGGTTATTGTGCTTATAATTGTATTATTGGAGGATGTTATAATTATTGGTAGATTTTTTTATGGGTTAAAACCATTAGATTGCTTTGTTAGGATTTGGAAGTAAATTGAATTGTTTCCGCAAGGATTCTACTATAGTGAAAGAGGTCTGGGTATTATCTTGTAGCTCTATAAGCAATAGCAATGAGCATACAGATGTTGAATTGTCAGTGTATTGGATTATGTGAACATGATGTGTGACAGTATAGGGTATGTTTATAAAGATGTTGAAATGAAGGGGACCCAATATGGACCCTTGTGGAACACCAACTGTAATGAGCAGAAAGGAGGACAGAGTATGTTTCCATTTGACTGCTTGCTGTCTGGCAGATAAATAGCTTAAGGAACCAGGAAAGAGAAGGGTGTGACAGGCCAACTGACACAAATTCATTGAGATGTTTTTGGTAGATACTGTATCAAAAACCTTGGACATATCAAGGAATGGGGTAGCTACTTCATTGCCACTGTTTCTGTGGGAATTAATGGTACTGGTAAAGTGTAGAAGAGCTGTGACGGTGTTATGGTGAGGGTGAAAACCATGTTTGGTGTTATAGAGCAGGTTTTTTGAGCTGAGGTAGTACCTATGTTGTGTATGGACACATTTTTTCCAAAATTTTAGACAGAGTTGATAGTATTGCAATTGGTCTATAATTGCTGAACTCAGTTGATGTGCCTCCTTTATGTAATCAGTTGGCCCTACTTCCTCTTGTAGACAAACACCTCCACATGATCCCCAGTTTCTAATAGGGATTCTACTACAAACAATATGTCCAAGGGCACAGACTCCTCACCCCTTTGATGAAGAACTACAAGCAGGCTTTGTCATTTCTCTCCTCTCCCTACCAACATGATTCTGAACCAGTAGTCAAACTTGGGTGACCTGAGCAGACCCTTCAACTGTCCCTATTTTGTAGGGACACCCCTAATGTTTCTCAAATTTTTGTTCCATTCCTTCTAAAATTGAAAATCATTTTGAGAATTTCTAAGATAATGGTGCCAACATTTAAAATATGTCCCTAATTTGGAGCTTTCTCTTTATTATTTTTTGCTTTGTTACAAATTCTGTTGGTAAAAGTTGAGAGCTCTACACCTGAGTCATCTCCAGGCCTCCGTCCCTTTATGTAGGCCTCTTTTCATTCTTTGATTCCAGCATTCTGCTGTCTCCACCTGTAATTGTATTTGCCTCCTTTGCAACTGTCATCACATGCACAGCTTATTAGCTATGTTGTTATTTCTTTCCTTTCATTTAAGTGCAGTACTTATTTTTACTTTTATCTTTAAGGAAACAAAATTTGGGAGTATCTTGGATGATCCAGATTCTGCCCCACCCCCAACTCAGAAGACAATCCCTGTAGTTTTTTGAGGGTTTTTACTGTGTATTCACAATAAAAGTTCATTGGGTCATAGGACAGGAACGTGTACATTATTTATATAATGGTATTCACTTATGCAAACCTTGTGTTCCATCTCTCCTCCAGGCAATGCAAAGAAACATTTCTGTAGAAAGAAGTATGCCTTCCTATGGATGACCCAGTACCAAAGTTCTCTGTTTATGTAGTTTCTATATTCCCAGGCATACTGGAGAACCAGATTTTCTTCCCACTCCTATTTTCAGCAATGTCAAGCTTCTGTTTTTTTAGCTTTGATCAGAGCCATATTGTGCTTGCTGTCAGTCCCCATCACCATTTCCTATTCCTTCTTCAGTAAAATTTGGGTACAGAAATATGTCAGTAGTGATTCTGTGTGATTACTGGTTTACATGGGTCTGTAACATAGCCGGAATTAGGCATAGGCCAACTAGGCACCCACCTAGGGCACCGCTCTAGCAGGGGCACTTTTTCAGTAATCTGGATGGTGTAGATATACCAGAATGGGAGCACCAGATGCTGTGGGGGGCTGCTGTAGAGTCCTTTTGCCTAGGGCACTAGTTAACCAAAGGCCGGTCCTGGTCTGTAATAATGTTAAATCTATTACCAGGTCTCCAGCAAGAGCAAACATCTGATACAGTTAACTCTCCTTTCCTCTTCAGCAATCTAATCATTTTTCACCAATCTTAGCCCAGCCTATCAAATATTTTTTTATGTATGTATGTATGTTGACTGAGAAAGTCCAACTAGGTTAGCCCATTTTCGGCAGAAGCCTGGAGAGAAATGCTCCACAAATGCCCTTTATTGTACAGCTGCCACTGAGATGATTTACATGCCCCTAGTTTTCTTCCTAAAAGGGATTATCCCACAGGAGACAACTATTAGTGTTACATCTGTGTTACTATACTGTATAGCAAACTTTACAAGCAACACTACTCTGTTCTATTTTACTTTTACTTGAATTTAACTGCATTTAAGTTTTTTGGGATTTTCTTCCAGAGTTTAGGGACATAGTAAGAGTAGGGGGCATTCTGCCAGAGTTTTTTTGTTTACTGATGGTTAGTATAGACGTTACAGGACTGATATACTCTAATTAGAGAGTAGTACAGAAAAATGTTTTTTAATGCTAGGCATTTGTCAGGAGAGTACAGGAGGTTATGAGTTGGGATCCGTTGTGAGAAGATGAGTTGGTATGGGAGTTCTGCTCAGTTTAGTTATTTTAGTGAGAGGCAGTTGTGTGTTCTATATGGAAATAAATACTACATAAATAAGAAGTTTTTAATCAGTGGTAGATTACTTCAATGGTGATTAGACTCTGCAGACAAACTGGAGCTGTACATCAGTATGGACATTTTTAGATGGTTTCTCTGAAGTGTCTCCTATTTGTGTATGATACATTGCTGGTTGAATATTTTCACAAGGGATATGCCACTGAAAATAAAGTATGCCTAGAACCACATTAGCTATAATAGGGTTTGTCTCTACTTTGAGAACAAGTTTAATTCTAGCAAAATCTAAGCAAATGGCAATGGCTGGCTGAATTAATGGTTTTAATGTTTATTTGTGCATATATGTATTATACTTTGAGTTTAATGTTTTGTATATTTATATTATCAGT
This sequence comes from Protopterus annectens, assembly GCF_019279795.1. Taxonomy (NCBI): domain Eukaryota; kingdom Metazoa; phylum Chordata; order Ceratodontiformes; family Protopteridae; genus Protopterus; species Protopterus annectens. The sequence continues at coordinate 983,682,280 of NC_056730.1, forward strand.
AAAGAAATTCTAAATGGACATGACCTATTTTATTGAAAACCTGGCAAGAGAACACACAGAAATATATTTCAGACAATTAAAAAAAATTACAGCAAAAATATACATATACAGAAAAGCAATATAAATATAGACCAGCGATACAATGTAGTCTGTAAGCTTAAAGGGAGCTAAACATGGATAAATGAATACTTTAACTCCGGAGAACAATAATAAGAAAAGAGGGAACCCAGAAGTTCAAGCAATAGTGCCAAAAGGGGGAGGGGAAATAGACAAGGGACAAGAACAAAACATAACAGGATATAGGAGAAAGATCAAAGACAAGAGAGAGGGAAGTAAAAAGACCAAGAAAAATACAACAATGAAAGGGACTACAGAAAAAAAAAGAAAGCGAGAAGTATCCAAAGAGTGAGAAGTAAAAGATCAGCAGAATGATTGCATAAAAACAAGTAAAGAAAAACTAAGGGAAAGGTGGGCTAAGAGTTCATGTAATGTGTAATGTCACACTGATGTTTCCATTTCAAAGTAAAATGAAAAGTAATGGCTGAGTTCAAATATAATTTGCTGGGAGTTTCACTTAAGGCCAAGGTAAGTTTCTCCCATAAATTTGCTTCAGTCATTGTGTAACTAAGTTTACTATACCCAGCCCTTGAAGCTATTAGTTTAATCAGATCATCCTGGAGTGAGATCTTAAAGCCTGGAAAAGGATTATACCAGTCTGGGGTTATACTTACAACAGAATAATAGGGAAAATAGAGACATTTATGGCCAAGCTTTAGCCCTAGTATAGTAAGGCAGTGATGTACTACTAGGAGATAGTTGGAGTAATGCTTCACAATGTTGGGCTGTAGTTGGAACAGCAGTAGAAAATGGGGTATTTTACTGGAGACCTTTTAAAGTCTGAAAGTAGTAGTAACATGCAAATTTGTGAGAATGTGGGATAACTATAAAGGGGTAAGAAACAAAAATATCATGGCTGTGGATACCTGTGCAGCATACATTAGGAAAGACTCTGTAGATGTGATTGCAGCATCAATCTTGTAGTTTATCTATGATGAGACCTAACATTTAATTACATTTGTAAGACCAATGTCAAAGCCATCTGAAGATCCTATCTTGAAAGCCAAACTGATATTAGTATGTAGTTTTTCTTATAAGTATTTAAATAAAAACCTGAACAGCTTATCTATCCTTGGCTGTCATCGAAGCTGCCTTGTAAGGAATATCTAGAATTTGCCTTACAGCTGGCACTGAGAATCAAGGTAGACAAAGTTCTGTTTCATGCAAATCTAGAGGCATACATCAAGTAATTTCTGTATTTTACTTAGTTTAGTTACTAGAATTAAGTAAGGACCTATAACTGCTTAATCTCAAACTGAAGCTGTTTTACTATGATAAGATAGGAAGAACTAGAGTTATGTAGGTGGGAGCAGTTCCTTTTGGTGCCAACTTGTATGGCATGCTGAAGAACCTAATACATTACAAGCTGTCATTTTTTTAAATAGGAAAGTGTTATTAGGTAGCTACATTATAATTCATTGTTACCTTAAAATTAAGGAGTATCACAGTTTACAAGCAGTCATTCATCAATCACAATGGTGATCCTTTAAAATTAGTGGAGATCCTGAAAAAGCACTGGTGTAGCTAGGGTAGGGCCTAGGATACAGCTACCCCAGGAGCCAGGTGTCAGGAGAAGCAATTGGCAGTATCTCTATTCAATTTAGGAATAGAGATACTGAATTGCGGTCAGGGCTGAAGGGCTTCATTGCGCCATGTATGGCATAATGCAATACAATATTCAGCACTCAGTGTGATATTTTGCTATAGCAAGCTACTTGTTATATTTGTAGCAGGCAGTTTGTTACAGTTTAAAGACAAAAATTTTTTTTGCTTCTCACTGAGGACTGCACCAGGCGCTGTGGCTCTGCAAACCAGTGGGTCAAGCAGTGCACCAAACTCTGCTATTGAACATGTGGGGAGAACTCATTAAGAGCTGAAATGCTAGGTAGCAGGAGGAGCAGGGGACAACCCCAATGTGCTAAAACTGAGAGATTGATTATTTATTATAGAGTTTTCTTGTTTTGCCTTTTGTGTATTAACAGTCAGTCAAGCTTTGTATCACGTGTACAAACACATATAGTGGGAGAAGAGCTATGTGTTTGTTATCCAGCCCTTCCAAGCATTGCAATAGTCCACATGCAAGTGCTCCCTCACTTTTCAATTTTCTTTAGGAAACTTTAACTTCATACATTCGTAAATCCAACTGTCAAGCTTACGATATATTGACTTTTAGGAAGTCTGTCTACAATAAGCCTGTTAATATTTTTTTATTTTCTGTATATGAATCAAGATTACTTCTGAAGGAATTTAATGACTGACTTTTTTCTGATTGTGGTGGGAAAGTTATTCTATTATCTTGGAAAGCACTGTGTAATGTATCTATCATTTTTTCTATTACTGATATTTATTTTTAGTATTAAATTCCCCAATTGGGTAACAGCTATCCCAGAGTTATGCACCTGGTGGGTTCCTATTGGAAGTCTGAAGGCAGTAATTCTATTTATTGGAACAGTGAAAATTTAAATACAGCTAGGGGGACTGTATCTAATTGATATATATATATATATATATATATATATATATATATATATATATATATATATATATATATATAAAATTTTCTCACGAAATATCAAATACTCAAGAGTTAATGAAAAAACATCCATCATTTTAGAGTGAATCTAAAATGATCAAAAACTAGACAAACAAAAGCTAATGTTTTTTCAAGGAGGCAAGCCTTCCTGTGCTATATATATATATATATATATATATATATATATATATATATATATATATATATATATATATCTATATATATATATACCCAAATGTGAGTATATATATATACCCAAATGTGAGATTCTGAGATTGCACAACAGTGGGGTGAGGGCAAAATGTTGCTGGCAGCATTCGTTCATATGAGGGTTTGCTATTGTAGACTGCAATTATCTGTCTGTATATGTATATATATATATATATATATATATATATATATATATATATATATATATAGGGTCTATATTGAATTAGCGAATGCTTAGAAAAGCGAACACTAATTAATCGACCCCTTTTAAGCGAAAGCTTACAATCCCGAACACCCGGAACAGCAATTTTTTTCACAGGGCAAAAAAAATTGTTGGGCCGGTTTTGGGAGTTTGCCATTTCCTCCACTGTGGTCTGATCTTGGAGTTGGTATATTTAAGTAGGGGGGTGTGGGGGACAAAGCCCCCCACATTATATAATGTTTTAAGTTTTTTCTTTTTTTTTTTTGTGGACCAGCGATTTTTTTCCCTGGGAAAAAAAATCGCTGTTCCGGGTGTTCGAGATTTTAAGCTTTCGCTTAAAAATGGTTGATGTGTTAGCGGTCGCTTTTCTAAGTGTTCACTTATTCAATATAAACCCTGTATATAGATTCAGACACACTACTTCTGACACCTCAGTATCTCAGAATATTCCTCCATGCTGCGGTTCCTCAATCCTGGACTTAGTGCATTGAAGTAGAAGACATCTGAGGAGTACAGGGGAGTTAAAATCCCCCTGCAACACTGTTTAAACATATAACAGTGACTAACAAAATTTGCTGTTTTTTTTTTTTTTTGACAATCTCATTTAAATTTTCAAAATATCATAATTCACAGTATTAGAGTAATGTTTACAGTATTGTCATATAGATCAGGCAAAGTAACTTATAAGAAACAGAATATAATTGCATTTTCTGAAGTCTTTCGGAATCATTGCACATTTTCAAGTTATTGAAGAAAGTTTGTTCAAAGACAACAAAATGCTGCACTGAATTTAGTAATGGGTAGGATCAGTGTGGCCATCACAGTGTCCCAGAGGCATAAAGCACTGACTGTGGCCCAGGTGACCAGGACTCAATTGGCTGCTTGGGTGTCTGAAGCATTAGCAAGAGAAGCTGGGTGTGCTCATCCTGGGTGGGGAGGAAGTACACACAGGTATATTTTGCACCTGATCTCCAGCAGAGGTCAACAACTCACAGGGAGTCTTTGTCTCCATGGAGACAGGCCACTGGCTACAGATGCGGGATGATATACTAGCATGCCCATTGCATATCTGTCTACGTGTGTGTGTGTGGGGGGGCGGGGACAATAGGAATATGCATGACACTGTCCTGAGGTATGTCATACTCCTCACAAGCCCCAAACATGGAGCATACAAAGTCCAATGGAGGTTTGTCTGGTTTGGTAGCCCTAATGAAAAAAGGAGGGCCAGGAAATAAAAGGAAATAAGAGCTGTCCGGGGAACTTCTTAACTGAAAATTTCTAATATTATCCTTTCACTTCTGTGATTCTAAATCATCTGCTCTGACTTCAGATACAATCATGTGTGATCTGTAAATTAGGTAAAGAAACCCTGCACATTTGGAAGAAATGGAAAAGTCACAAAATCTGTGAGGAAAACAGAAAAATCAGATTGTAATAACACAATTATAACAAAGCATAGAAGAGACCTTGATTTTAATTTTCCATTGCCTAGTTTTCAGCCTTGACAGGTACTGGCAAATAGGTAAAGAGCACTATAGTCAGAAACTGAAAAACATATTTTTTATCTTATGTTGATCTGTTGTGTAGTACTTATTTCCCCTGAATAAATGTAAATGATTATTGTTATTTTATAGTTTGTTCTAGTCCAAAATGGTCTGATGAAGACCATTGTGCTGATGTAATTTGACTTTTCAGGTAAAGTTTCTTTCTCCTATAATCTATTTCATTCCCATTACATTTTTTTTTGCTTTATGTCTGCTCCATCCATTTACTTCATATATGTGTACTTGGAATTTTCCTTAAATAAGCTTTGGTGCGAGTATATATGCATTTTTATTTTGGTAACTCCCTTTCACTTATGTTCTTTGCCATCTTCTAAGCAGTTACATGGTTCTTTCTTTTTAGCTCAGCTGCTCAGAGTAAGCTGAATGATTTACTTTTATGAAACAATAAATATTTATTTTGTAAAGTATCTTCTTCATGTATTTTGTCAGCAAGATTTGAGAAGGTTTCTCTTTTCATGTCTTAAACTGCTCACTTAGCTATGCCAAAAGGGATTACTTGTCTCTGAAGAAATATGGTTCCTATGCAATATAGTGTGGCAAAAACTGGAATCATTCAAAATCCTTAGCAGGTTTATCGTCCAACTGGGAGGGAGATAAGCTAGTGCTACAAGCATTTTGCTAAATGAGCTTTTCCTCATATTGACATCTTAAATGATGAAGAAGGAAGGGAGATACATTTCTGAAGAAAGTATTGTGAGATTTCATATAAACCTAAGATGGTATGCACCATGGAAGCTGAAAAATATAGAAATTTCACAAAAAGCATGAAAAAGATAAGTCATGTTTATGTGTATGTGGCACCATAGAAATTACTTCATAGGGAAGAAAACATACTCCAAGATAAGAACATTATGCATGTAGGATATTGTTATCCTTTAAGAAAGTCAAATTCTTCCTCAAGGTAAAGATTTTCCTGATCTCTTATTGAAAATTTCTAATTACAAATAGAATTTTTCCATAGATTAGCTATTGCACCACATTTCTAATCTTTGCAGTGAATACTTTTATTTATTACTGTGTATGTATCCTTTGTTAACCAGGTTAGTCCCACTAGGATAGTGACATTTCTTCAAGACATACCTGATGTCCCACTAAACAAGTAAAACAGCGACTATCATTGCATCTGATCATTTGCTAGGTTAGTGCCATCAATGATGTGTATAGTGATGTGGTCCGGATCCCATAATCTACCAGAAAAGATGTAGAAATACATGGGCTGGATCCCATAATCTACCAGAAAAGATATGGAAATACAATCTAATACATAACTGTTGCCACAATAAACTGGGTAGAGCACTGATAAAACATGACTAATTGCAGGCCCGGCCTGGGTTGTAATTAACATTACAAAAGAGAAGAATTACTACAACATAAACAGAAACTACAATACAAATGCAAGCAAGCCAATGGTACAGCAATGAGGTCTAATACATTATACATACATTCACTATGATGATACTGTATTTTATCAATAAACTGTGTTATAATCAGAAGTGAAGCAATCTGGTCCTCATACACACACCTAAACTCCATTCAAAAGGAAGAAACCACACAAGATGCCCACTATTGTTAGGCAGGTCCTCAAAACCCTTCACTTTCAGAACAAATATTCTCAGGACTTAAAGGAGTCTGTTCTCTCCTACTCTACACTCAGACTGCAAACCCAAGCCACATTCTTTAACACAGTAACAGTGCTTGCACTAGCTGCAGTGTGACTGGAATGTTCCTAGAAATTGGCAATATTTCTACCCAGCCTAACTCCATCATGAACTTCACAAACTTCATATGGCCTTCTCAAAAGCAGTCATTGAAAATATTGTACAAGTAACATTTGGACCTACAGGATATATTTAGCTAATACAGCAACACTTGTAAAACTGCACCATAGAGGCACAACTGGTGACTCTCTGCAGTTTTGGATACAGTGCATATGGAGCTTTATGAATTCATATGTGTGCTACAAAACACTATTATACAGAAAATGTAGTTAGCATTATTCAGGCAGACTGTGCTGTTAAATAAAGGATTGTGGTCAAGTCTCATCAGTCATGACTAGAATGTAATGCAGTCAAAAAACAGATATAAAGAATTTCAAACTAAAGTTCTTGACATCCGCCTTGAGAACATATAACAATCTGGCAATCTGGTTAAGTTTTGGTCTAGACTTAATCATAGCACTTTGCAATATATGGGGAGCCTAGGACTGCCTGCACTTGACTGTGCAATTTATCCCCCCAGCACATAAAGATAGACAGACAGATAGACAGACAGACATGCACTTAGCACCAGTGTGAAATATGGTGGAATCAGCCCCATGTACAGTAATACTAAGCAATTCAACATTTCAAAACATGGGTGTAATAGTAATTAGGACAGAGTTTTATTAGTGTGAAAGCCAAGAAAAAGCTCGTAAAATTAAGATGCATTTGGTCAGTTTTGTGTTACTTCATATCAACTGCACAGCTGAAGTATCAGTTATGGAAATAAACTCATTAAAGTATTATGATATCTGCATCAGCTTCTAAATCGGTTGATTGAATACTGTATACTTCACTTATGACTGCCACTTGGGTGGCAGTGTGAGGTTCATTGGGTTTATAATGCAGTAGTTCACATGCTTACATACATACCTCATTAGGATAACTGTAATAAGATTGTTATAGTGAGGTGCTTATGTATAAGACTTCCTCTATGTCTTTTTCATTTTTGGAACATAATCAGAGTACCCCATGTACTATGAATGTATTATGTAAACTGTGTTAAAAGTTCATGCAAAATGTCTCCTCACAGATACCTATACTCAGAATAACCTTGAATTTAGTAGGCATTTTAAAGCCACATACCATTTCTGTTCATAAATGAGCAAACTGGCTTACCTGCTGCCCACAATTCAGCACATAACACGCAAGATATCCTTAGCATCCTTGCAATCTGACTGCATTTCTTTAGCATTTTGCTAATATATTATCACACCCCAGATCTTCTTAGACAACCCCTTCGACATCTCTTGACAAAGCACACTTAATCGTTCCGCATGCACCTAAATCTATGTGTGTTTCAAAAAAGACAAATTTCAGCAATACTGGTGACCAGTTAGGAGGCAGATGACTAACAAAACAGATTTATATATAGCCATTAAAATTGTATAAATAGTATAGGTGCACACTGCATACACAGCTTTGCAAGTAAATTAATATAGAACAGAATTAAAAATTATTTCAAAAAATATTTAGAAGCAAACGGACACATAAAATCAATAATTAAATTGACTTCATTTTCTAATTCTTATTGTAATCTCGTGTAAGTGCTATTCTTACAACCAGCAATAATTGTTATCATCTAGTCACAGAAAGGCTAAGAACTGCCTCCTTGCTAATTAACAGTTGTTTTTTGCTTCATTTCTATAGCAATAGAAAGAGAACTGATTCCCTTTAGTTTACCAGATAAAATTACACATTGAGTACCATTGTCATTCTCTTGGCTGTGTCTCAGCATTTCTTCTTCCACACATTGCTTTTAGGTACATTGTGAAGCTTCCTTTTACTATAGCTCTGTACGGTAATTGTCTAGAGAACTATCATGCAACCATATTCCTTTGAATCTGCCAAAATAATTACTTAATGAGTGGCTATCCATTTGACATCTAGTTTATAAAATAAAGATACATTTTTACACTACTGATGTCCAGCTGATATATAACAAAAAAAAAAAAACTATGTTTCTGTCTATCCAAACACATGCACACACAGACACACACACAGACAAACACGCACACACACACACACACACACACACACACACATATATATATATATATATATATATATATATATATATATATATATATATATATATATATATATATGGGTCACCTTCATTTGCCTAACAGTTAATTTGACCAACAGTTCATTTGCCTGACAGTTCATTTCCCCGACAATTAGAAAAAGGCAAGTAAAAGGTATATGTCCTTTTCCCCACAGTAGTGTGATCCTGGAGTTAGAATATATAGTTGGGGGGGGGGTGTGGGGGCATCCCCCCCTATCTACTTTGGTTTTAGTGAACAATAAAAAAACAAACTGGACACTATAAAACCAAAGTGTGTTGGGGGCTTCGCTCCCAACACCCCCCTAACTATATATTCTAACTCCTGGATCACACTACAGTTGGGAAAAGGACATATACCTTTTACTTGCCTTTTTCTAATTGTCGGGGAAGTGAACTGTCAGGCAAATGAAGGTGATCTATATATATATATATATATATATATATATATATATATATATATACACACACATATATATATATGTAGACTAAATTTAACAGCAAAAACATTAACATTTCACTACACATGCACTGAGGAATAACCTTAGAGCATGCAAGGAAAAATCAAAAATAAAAAGTTAAAAAATGTTTTTGCAAGGGGGACTGTGGCCTCCACAATCCCTGCTAATTTTATATTCCAGGTCCATGATCGCAAAATACTGGGGGGAGGGCATATTTTCCAGTCCTGATAATGCAGTGATATCGCACACCTGTTGACCATCTGTTTAGCTGACCAAATTACTGGCTCCGATATATATATATATATATATATATATATATATATATATATTATATGTGTGTGTGTGTGTGTGTGTGTATGTATTTATATACCTTGTGGTCTTGTGGTAGGAGATTCCATATTTTGCCAACTGAATTAGAGAATATGGTGTCTCCTGCTAAGTTATTTGTATGGAGATACTCTGTATGGAGAGTTTGTAGCAAATCTGGCAATATTGTTATATGATGTAGCAGATAAATATGATAGTAAGTTTGATCTGCTAATGGAAGAGCTCTGGAAGATTAATTGTACTTTGACAGACTACATGTCAAGATCCGTTGCAAAAATGAGGGAAACAGAGGACATAGTCAAGGAGCCCTGAGATCAGTTAAGTGAACAAGATAGGGATATGTAGTAGCTACGCCAACATGACAGGGATATCCAGGAACTAAGTGAACATGGCAGGTATATCCAGGAACTAAGTGAACCTGACAGGTATATCCAGGAGCTAAGTGTACATGACAGGGATCTCCAGGAGCTAACTGAACATCACAGGGATATCCAGGAACTAAGCAAATATGACAGGGATCTTTGGGTACTAAGTGAACATGACAGGATATCCAGGAGATATGAGAACATGACAGGGATATCCAGGAGGTAAGCAAATATGACAGGGATATCCAGGAACTAACCAAACATGACAGAAATATCCAGGAGCTATGAGAATATGACAGGGATATCCAGGAACTAAGCAAATAAGACAGGGATATCCAGGAACTAACCAAACATGACAGAAATATCCAGGAGCTATGAGAATATGACGGGGATATCCAGGAACTAAGTGAACATGACAGGGATATCCAGGAACTAACCAAACATGACAGGAATATCCAAGAGCTATGAGAATATGACAGGGATATCCAGGAACTAAGCGAACATGACAGGGATATCCAGGAACTAACCAAACATGACAGAAATATCCAGGAGCTATGAGAATATGACAGGGATATCCAGGAACTAAGCGAACATGACAGGGATATCCAGGAACTAAACAAGCATGACAGAAATATCCAGGAGCTATGAGAATATGACAGGGATATCCAGGAACTAAGCGAACATGACAGGGATATCCAGGAACTAACCAAACATGACAAGAATATCCAGGAGCTATGAGAATATGATGGGGATATCCAGGAACTAACCGAACAGGACAGGGATATCCAGGAGCTAAGTGAACATGACAGGAATATCCAGGAGCTAGGAGAATATGACAGGGATCTCCAGGTACTAAGTGAACATGACAGGATATCCAGGAGATATGAGAACATGACAGGGATATCCAGGAGCTAAGTGAATATGACAGGGATATCCAGGAGCTAAGCAAATATGATAGGGATATCCAGGAACTAACCAAACATGACAGGAATATCCAGAAGCTATGAGAATATGATGGGGATATCCAGGAACTAAGCGAACGGGACAGGGATATCCAGGAGCTAAGTGAACATGACAGGGATCTCCAGGAGCTAAGTGAATATGACAGGGATATCCAGGAACTAAGCGAATATGACAGGGATATCTAGGAACTAAGCAAACATGACAGGGATATCCAGGAGCTATGAGAACATGACAGGAATATCCAGGAGCTATGAGAACATGACAGGGATATCCAGGAGCTAAGTGAATATGACAGGGATATCCAGGAGCTAAGCAAATATGATAGGGATATCCAGGAACTAACCAAACATGACAGGAATATCCAGCAGCTATGAGAATATGATGGAGATATCCAGGAACTAAGCGAACAGGACAGGGATATCCAGGAGCTAAGTGAACATGACAGGGATCTCCAGGAGCTAAGTGAATATGACAGGGATATCCAGGAACTAAGCGAATATGACAGGGATATCCAGGAACTAAGCAAACATGACAGGGATATCCAGGAGCTATGAGAACATGACAGGAATATCCAGGAGCTATGAGAACATGATGGGAATATCCAGGAGCTAAGTGAATATGACAGGGGTATCTAGGAGCTAAGTGAACATGATAGTGTTATCCAGGACCTTGACAAAGGCTGCAAACTATAGAAGCTACTAAGGAGGTATTGGAAAATAAATTGAATGACTTGCAGGATTGAATTCATAGAAATAATCCACAAATTGTAGGAATTCTTGAAGAACTGGAAGGGGATGACTGTATCAAGTTTATAAAAGCTAAACTGGCTGAATTTTCTAGTATCCTAGCAGAGGATTTGGTTATTAAATATGCTCACCATGTCTTCATGCCACAACGTGCAACACAGCAGTTCCCCCAGACTAAATATTGCTCATTTGGTAAATGTTGCCATAAAGCAGAGTTCTGAGAAAATTTTGTGTACTAAGAAACCAACCGTGGTCAAGGGTATTGAAGTATATGTGGAGCAAGATTATTCAGTGGATACCCAGGATCACAGGGTAGAGTTCAGGCCAGCCATGAGACTTCATAGTGGCAATATGTGGAGATTAAAACCTTTCTATCCAGCAGCTTTAAAGTTTACTCTGAGTAGTGTTTTTGTCACATTTCTCACAGCTAAGAATACACTAAGTAAGCTTAAACAGTCTTCCTCTGTGGATGTCTTGAAGCAGTTCAAAGGGCAGCCAACTACAGCTAAACATCGGCATGAGAGCCCAGAATCAGGCTTGTAAACTTCTTAATCCATATCATATATTCTGAAGGGGCTGCTGAACAGGCAAAAAGCTGCATGTAAAGCAGCAGTTACAGTGCAAGAGAGACTCACAATGGGCCCAGTTCCAAAAGACCTGCTCTCAGTGTAAGATGATCACTTACACTGAGAGCAGGTCTTTTGGAATCGGGACCCCAGTGTAAGCCTGTTTATAAATAGGCCTTACATCGAAGTAAGTCACTTACATTGAGACCAAGTCCTTCAGAATCATGGCAGATTTACACAGAGAGCAACTAGTTTGGAATCTGGCCCAATGACTTGACTTTAGAGTATATACTTTGCACTCTGAATATGATGATTATGGTAGAGAATTTTTTCAGTCTTCTTGCCATCTGAGTTAAGACTATATCGAATACTTATATGATTGTTTCAAACTCTCTTAGATAATTATTACCTGATTTGTTAATTCCAAGCTAAGTAGATGAGATCTAATAAATGCTTTCATTGACACATTGGCAGGAGATTCAGTTAAATGATAGAACTGTTTTGGTTCAATGTGTTCGGCAGTCTAGAATTGAGAATTAAAACAGCTCTTCATGCCCTGTCTTCACATTTTTGATGTAAGAGAGATGCTTTTTATAGATCGCTTTTGTGAATTTTTTGTATTTAGTTCCTGTTTTATACAAGTTAAGTATTTGTTTATTAAACATTTATTTGCTATTAAAAGGTAATAATGCAGTTCAAGTACTCATCCACATGAATCACAGCTTAAAAACATTTTTACAACTTAGAAGTTTTAGTTTGTTATATAGCAGCAGTTTTTGCTGGGTTGGCTATAGCATTGATGTTATTTTTCATACAGGCCATATGTAATGTTGCAATACTGTGTTGGACTGTGAACAGGATCGCAGATGTGAATGAAAGGAGATGGTTATTTGGTTTCATAAATAATATCAGACACCATTTGCTTTATTACAAAAAAAACACCTTTCAAATGAGGAACACACAGATATATCATTGGGGGATCATATTCTAAGGGATACTATCCATCATGTCCTATGGGACAAAGGAGGGAAGTAGTTAGAATGGCTGAAAGATTTGCCTTTTCACTTGCTGGAGTAAGTCAGTGAATTGGAAGAGAGTGTGTAATTTTAAATGGTATCCTCGCTGGGCAAATGACAGCAATTAATAATGTATATATTCCACTGGGCACATCTTCACAAGTGCCTGTACTTTGGTCAGGGAGTGGTTAGCATAACGGGAAGGTTTAGTAGTATGGGGAGAAGGCTAGAACACAAATGTTTCAACCAGGAAGGTACCAGTAGGCCATATAGCAAAATATTTGAAATCAGTAGATAAACTATTCCATAGTTACACTCACATCATTGGAAAAACAGATATATACTATTTTCTCGGGCTGCTAATGATTATACTTATTACTGCTATATAAAAAATGTCTAGAATTGATAAAGTATTAATATCAAAAGAACACGGATATAGGGTAAGTGATTTTGGTACAGTCCCTATTTCACTTTCTGGTTATGCTTCCTTGCATCTTTTATTTAAATTGCATGTGGTTCTCACACTTAAGCACTGTAGAGTAAATATGTTTCTTTATAAAGATGATTCCTTTAAAGAATGCCTGTTGAAATTTGTGTCCAGTTGGACAGGGAAATGTAGTTGAGAGCATAATTGGGTGATTAATGATTGAGATAAGACTAGGAATTAAGCAACACCTTGCTCCCATTAGAAGAGTTGTTTTACTATTCACTTCCAGACTGCCCAAATCCATTTAGCTAATACAGTTCTATCACTTACTGAGTCTCTCCCAGCTTGTCCATGAAAACATTAACTCTGCACTAATGGTCTCCTCCCCTCAAGATATTAACCCACTCCTTATAAATTATTATTCAATGCTTTATTTAGATGGGGGGGCATTGTCCCCACTGAATGACATAAGGACATTTTTCAATTTTATCAATTCCAACTTTAGATCCCACAGAAAAGTGGAATGTATTACTCCATGTAATGACAGCTGAGACTACAGATACCCTGAGTACACTGTCTAGAGGAAATATATCAGGCCACGATGGTATTCCTATACAGATATATAAAGCCACAGGTACAGGTTTATTGCAAACTTTCTTATTCTGGCTAATATATTAACATATTAACCTATTTGGTTTTAAACAAACCATTAGCTCCCCCACCAGGATTAACAAGCCTAATAAGAAGGAAAGTACCCTAGATTGGAGACTCATCAATAACCATGCCCAAACCTACGAAGCTGGAACCCTTCCTTATGATATTAGTGATCACTCACTTACCTATATCATCAGGCTTAAAACCGATCTACCCACTCCAACAATTTTCAAGAATATAAGAACCAAAAAACCTTTAACCCTGATCTCTTCCAAAGGGAACTTAGAGCATGTAACTTGTCCCCCTTGAAACAACTCCCATTGGATGAATCTGTTAATCACTTCAATTCTAAATTCCTAACCATACTAGATCACCATGCACCAAACCGCACTATCAGAATGAGAACTAAATCTGCCCCATGGCTCTCAAAAGAAACCAAGCAACAAATTCATCTCAGAAACACGTATTGGGCTAAATACCGCTCAAGCAAAAACCCTGTAGACCAACAAAACTTCAACTAAGAAATAAAACTAAACAAGCTATACTGTCTGACAAATAAAACTACTATCTACAATTCCAGCAGGATCACCATAATAAACCACAAAAGTTCTGGGCAAGTATTAACCAATTACTACATCCAGGTCAATCCATCACACCAAACCCACAAGGCACTGACCAGGATAATCCAATACAAACTGCCAATGCCTTTAATTCCTTTTTTACTGAAACCATTCAAGTCTTGCTAGTCAGTTAGCAACTCAGAACCTAACTTTATCCAAGTCTAACACTACCCCACCCCCTCCATTTCTCTTCCAACCAATCCCAACTACATATATTCTTACCCTTCTTTGAAAACTAAAACCATGCTCTCCTTCAGCAGACCAACTACCTGCTGAATACCTACAAATAGCAGCCAAATCCATTGCCTATCCCATTTCCATTCTCATTAACAGAACCATCACTGAAGGAAACATCCCCAAAATCTGGAAGGTCTCCCATGTTATTCCCCTTCACAAGGGTGGAAATTGTACTGAATTCTCCAATTACCATCCCATAGCCCTACTTTCTCCCTTAGCTAAGCTTATGGAAAAATGCATCCACAAGCAATTGCTTGACCACCTAATCAAACATAATTTACTTTCCAACTGCCAGCATGGCTTCAGACCTTCACACAGCACTACTACTGCCCTCCTTTCCTTTACTGAATGCATTAACAAAAACCGTAACCTCAATTTGCTTTCCTCTACACTGTTTATAGATCTGTCTAAGTTTTTCGATTTGGTCAATCACCAGATACTTATAAATATCCTCAAATCCCTGTCACTAGAGCCACTGGCAATAAAATGGTTCCAGTCCTATTTAGATAACAGACAACAGGCAGTACACTGGCACAACACTTTATCTACCAACCTCCCCATTAACCTTGGTGTCCTTCAAGGGTCCATACTAGGACTTCTCCTGTTTTCTATATTTATCAATGACCATCACCTAGAAATCCCTCAACCAACATGCATACAATATCCAGATGATTGTACACTGATATGCTCAGCCACATCTATATACGAACTTAACTCCCTTACCCAAAAGATGATTAACACAGTTGAACTTTGGTTCACACAATGCTATCTCCTTCTGAACCCCCAAAAAACTAAGCTCCTCCTTTTTACCCCAACTCATAAATCTCCCCTGATAGATTTCACAGTCACATCCATTAATGGTACTCTCATATCCCCAGATGCTACCACCAAACTACTGGGTATCACCATAGATAACAACCATAACTTTGACACCCATATTAACAACACTATAAAAACTGTTAATAAAAAATTAGGCTCTCTCTATAGGATAAAACACTTCCTCTCTCCTGCAGCTAGAATAACTATAGCTCATACCCATCTAATATCTACTCTCCTCTATGCCTCACCTATTTATACAATTCTATCCAAAAACAACCTTAATAAAATGGAAACTGCCTACAATAATATAGCCAGATTTGCTACAGGTAATCCCTTTAGAACCCACCACTGTTCTAATCTAAAACAGCTAGGATGGCTGGAATTACAAAATCAGATTAAATTCCACCAACTGACCATTGTCCATAAAACCCTTCACCATCCAACAAATACCTCAATACTATCTACCCTTATCACCCCCTACAGAAATTTGAAGACCTTGCATTCATTCCACAAACTTCTTGTCAATATTTGTAAATCAAACAACAGGGCTGGAAACTCTCTCTTCTCTAATATTGTTGGAAAATCCTGGAACCTTCTCCCCAGTGAACTTTCCTCACTTCCCTCTGCATCACTTTTCAAAACCAAACTGAAACTTTTCCTCAAAACACACTGGTTATGCCCCTGCACTGAACCTGATTGATCAACTAGCCCTGCTACTAGGTTCAGCCTACCCCCTCTTCTCAGTAATCTACCCCCTTTTCTTATGTACAACTAACATTCTACTTTTAGATACTACTACTTACATCTTCTTGTATTTTATTAATGTAAATACCCTTTGTACTTAGAAAGTATACATAAATAGCTGCCTTCTCTTCTATATACTATGTATTAAAACTGCATGTGAATGACACTACTCATACCTGCATATTTACGTATATATATTTTATATATATTATCAGCTGCCTTCTCCTCTATATACTATGTATTACAACTGCATTTGAATGACACAACTTATACCTGCACTTGTTGCTATATGTCAATAACTTCGAACCTCTTGGATTAGTCTCACTAATGTAAAAGCATTGTACCTTGCTTACATCAATTTTATAAATATGATTTGTTATTTTGAAATTTTTTTTTTGTTATTGATCTCATCGGAGCTTATCTCCCCGGGCCTCTACTGAAAATGGACATGTATCCAGTTACACTAGCCTGGTCAACAAATGTAAAATAAATAAAATAAAAAAAATATGGTATGAAAAAATGGGATTCACTCCCCCTTGGATTCTGGTGATCGGATGTGTTATTTAGGTACAGCTAATATCATGTTTTTTCTTTCTTTAATTGTATGTGCCTCACAGACCATTTTCCTAACCCTCCCTTCTCATCTGGGGGCAAAAATGACATGTTGCTTGAGATATTTTATCTGGGTAGGTGATAAGCACAGACAATAATAAGAGCATTTTACTTTACCTTCTTATCAAGGAGGGATAGACCCTCCTGGTCTACAATTGTTAACAACTTCAGCCTGTCATAAGCTTTTTGGTGAATTGATCAGTCTAAATAAGCAAGCTGTTTTGGTTGCATTGATGGTGAATCAGTTAGACAGACAGGAACTTAAAACAGATTGCATTTAGAAGGTAATCCAAGTTATTCACTATCAAAATTGCTAGCTTTCCTGATTGTTGCTGCTCAGATGGCGTTTAGAGAGACATTGACAACAACTTGGAAGAGGGACAAGTAGTAAATTAAACTGTGGGTTTGGGTTACAGATGTAGATAGATTTTTAAATACTTGCCCTGAGTTACAGTTTTGGGTGCAGTTACTTACTGGAACACAAGGAGTAATGCGGGAGGGATTCTGTGTTAAGCACTCTCTGTCACAAGATCGATTCCGCTTTATCAATAATTATTTATCAGACTGAAAAGTAATAAAAACTACTCAAGATGAAAAGGAAAGAGTGGCCAAGCTGGGATTTCTTGGCTGACTGAGATTAGGGGTCAACACAAAACCACAAGGGGTACTATATTGGTAGGATTCATAGAATACTTGTTATACCCAGAGTGAGTGCTTAATAAGTACAGACTAACATGGGTGGGGGGCTTGAATACTAAGATTAGCTACCACCCTAGGTATACAACACAATCACATAATTTTCTTTTTTAAATGGTAATGTCAGTTTAAATATTTTTATATCCCTATGAAATTAGTTAGGATGTTATCAGGAGCACACTGGAACTACAGCATATGGAGACTGGATTCCTATATTTTGGTAATACACTACATTAGGAACTTTTAAAATAACTCTGCAAAGCATCTGTAATCTACATACACTAAGCAAGTCACTGGTGTTACAGGCTAGTCTGCAACATGCCCTTATTCAGGAATATGAAGTTAGAAACACAAACAGATGTAGCCATGTACTGATAGCACTCAACACACACACTGCCAGTGATATATCTGACACAAACCTGTGTGGTGGACAGACAAAACATAACAGGCATACCTCTGGCCATCAAGTGGATAGGCCCACAGTTGAGAGCTATGCAGATACACTGTATTCCATGTTAAACTAGTATGTACACACAAATCCTGTAACACTGGTGCTATACAATGCATACAACAACACTACTCACACTCTGTCTGTAGTTCTGGAACCTCATACAAATATGTAGATGGTCTGAGTGTGCAAGTTCTCTTGTAAGAGGTATTGCTACTTGCTGTCTGTAACACTGCTGCCCACACACAGGAATGCATGCAGGTAGCAAGTGGAGGACACTGATTGGTGCAGAGGCCATCACCTGATCATGTGCATCACCTCAAAAATCCATGCTGCAATCTAGTCAAAGCAGCTCAATCCATTTACTGGAGAGAGACTAATATATATATATATATATATATATATATATAGAGAGAGAGAGAGAGAGAGAGAGAGAGAGAGAGAGAGAGAGAGAGAGAGAGAGAGGTGTTGTAATGATGTTCAGCTGAACAACTGCTAAGGACAATAGAGTCTGTCCCTGTGGGTAGTGGGCCATGCCCGTCAACTATGCAGAGCAGCTCTGACTGATAAGATATAAGCCATCATACTGTGTGTTGTGTAATGGGAAGCATGTATATTACTGTGGCCAATAGTTGGTGGTGGAAGTAATACCATAATGATAGATACATAGGTTCCACAGCCCACCACTTGCAGGACACTCAAGTTAACCCGTATTGTAGCATGCTGGAATGCCATAGGTGTGCAATAGGGTTACCTGCAATCTGGCCCTACATATACCCTCCCCCTAATGTTAGGCTGTGTCTATATGTAGCACCTGTCTGTATTGTAGCAATGCAGAATATCTATATCTATCTATCTATCTATCTTCTATCTACACATATATATATATATAATATATATATATATATATATATATATATATATATATATATATATATATATATATATGTATGTCCACAGATATACAGATACCCATATGTAGACATATATGTAAACACATATATACATCATATATATCTACACATATATAGATATATATCTATATGCACATGTCTACATATATACAAACACACACACACACATATATATGTATGCAAATACATGTCCCCTATATTACCAGCACAGTGCTGCATGCTATGTGCGAGGGAACAGCATGCATAACAATACACACAGATATATACAGCTGTCAGTGTGTGCAACATGGACAGGTATGTCACATGTGAACTCCTTGTTGGGACCACATTGCCCTTGTCTGTGAAGTAGGGAATGGAAATATGGGGAAGTATGGCAGGTATAGTTGTGGAGGTGGTCCGGGTTGGTAGATATAGAGGACAGCCTACAGGGATGGTATGTAACACATGTGGTGGGTAAACACCCTGGATGGTGTGTGTGGTCTACAATGTGGAAACCCCATGGGCCCCAATATGGACACAATGGGAACAAGCTTCCCACCCACTGCTACTCACAACAGCAGTCCACGTCCCGAAGGTGGCTGGCTTGGAGGCTGAGCAGGAGGAGCATGTGAACCCTATGAATGTGTACTGGATGCCTCAAGGTGATGTAGCACATCCCACATGTTTCTTTGGAGCCCACTATGGAAAAGACCCTGGACCTGACCTCGGGGGACAAGATCATGTCTGTGTGTGCCCCCAGGGGGAGGACAACATCCCCTGAGGTGGTTCCACCTGAAGGTAGTACTAGACCAGTACATGAGGAGGCCCCAGGGTGATTCCCACATGTGCTGTGGCTTGGTAACATGGGCAGATGAGTTTGGAGAGGTGGTTCTGCTGGCAAATATTCCCTAAACATGTTATTATGTCACTGTTATAGAACATATGTGGGTAGTAATAGTCTACACAATCCCGGAACATGTCCAACAGCATGCATAGATATCCTCAATAACACAGAATGCCAGATGTGCAGCAATCACATAGCAAGCATACCACAGGCATATATGGAACCATAGTGGCCCTGACAATGGCATGCAGGTGAATAGTCTGTAACAGGCCAGCAATTATAGTGCCCACACAGGGAACATGGCTACAAACACATAGCACAAAGTGTGGTACAATACAATATCTGTCCCACTGGCAGGTAAGCTGCAGCCATACCTATTGTGTTTTGTGTACAGTTTGTTGTCACTGATATGGTGGGAGGGTGACAGAGATGTGTATTAAGAACTGTGGTAACCTTGCTGTATGAGTTGCTCAGACCAGTTTTCATCTTTATGTCTTTCAGGCAAGCTGTCACATGGACTGCTCCCTGCTTACTCAACTGCTGAGAATGAAATAGTGCTAAACTACCTAATCCAGCACTACTCTGTCCTGTTTGGCTGGGCTGCCCTGAGCAGCAGGAGTGGATTGCTCTGTGGAATGACCTAGTCTACAGGGTCAATGATGTCGGACTGCACAACTGCAGTTATGAGCAGGTCCAGCATCATTGTTCTGACCTGCTTCACAATGCCCTTTGGCATGCTGCTGCAGTCCGAGGACATCACCTCGCAACAGGGGGGGAGCCATGCCATCCATCCCCCAACACATGTTGAGGAGCTCCTCACCAGCCTTGTGGCATCTGCCTGTCTGCACAGCCAACAACTGCTGGACACCATTGTGGAGGTAGGTGCTATCCATACACTGGCTGAGGAGCTTGCAGGTAAGGCCACAGGGCACATGAGTAGACCACTGTTGGGTATACATCCATATCTGTACAGGTAGATCATGCATATCTGACATGTCATAGATATAGTTTGTTGCTGCATAGTAGTAATAAACAGATGTGCATACGTGGTAGTATTGTGGACATGTACTCTTGATGTACTGTAATGCTGCACCCACCTTGTAGAAATGCCACAGGTGTGGCCTCTGACTTCACATCTCTCACCCTCTTATATAGGTCTGTCCAGTATACCACCAAGGCAGCAGCCTGTAGCTGGTGAGTATTGTTTATGTTGATGCTTGCCATTATACCAGGCATGTAATGGCTATGGTATATTCCATGCACACATCTAACACACCTACCCAGAATGTATGCTGTACATGTGCACATATTGTTGCTGTTAAATTCATGACATCACAGTGTTGACCATGATGGGGTATTAGAAGGGTATGTCAGAAACCTGCAAGATAAAAAAACTCCTGTCATTGTGGAATGTGTCCACAGGGAGTAACATAATGGTGGGAGACATGGCCTACAGTAGGGACATGTGTGAAACATCACCCATATACAGTGCAACAACAATGTATATACCACTAGTACAATGGCAACTGTTACAGAGTTACACTATGGCATAACATAGTACTGTGGTCCACATTATCAGCTGGGACTAGGCTGTAACACGTGATGTTCAGTGTATGGGACACTGCAAACTGACACAAATGTGTAGGCATTACTTGTCAGGCATCTGCAAAAAGGCTGAAGCTGGAAGGGGGGTGTCAGCATGACATACCAGTGCACTGCAGCAGGGATCCTAAGGATGCTAAGAATGGCTGTAACTGCACACAGTCAGGTTCAGGAACTGTGGCAGATGTAACCCTACCCCCACAGCAATAGTGACGGCAGTGTGTGAACACCAAGGGATGTGCACATGAGTAGACCTTGCAATCATGCAGATTTGGGGGACATGTGTAGGGCAGACTGAACATACACTGGCAAATGCAGATGGCCCATGCTAGTATACCCCTGCCAGGAGTAGTGACTGCTGTAGTACACATAACAATAGGTGCAACAAACTGTCATGATAAGGGTGTGCATACATATGCACACACAGAGTGTATGCATCGCGGTCAGCATCCGCACACCTAACACATTCCGTAGACACTGCATGTGAATGTACAGGACATATGTCACATATTGGGCTCATGTACTGTTAATATATGTGGTGATGTGGTCCCATGGCAGATCAAGGAAGGGTGCGTCATATCAATAAGGGTGTGTACACTCCCCATAGCCATGGTATCTTCTGACAGTTGTCAGTGTAATAGTATTGGATTGGTCATACATGGTCCACTGATGTTGAGATCTGTAAACCAGACATCAGGCATTCACAAATGACACCTGTCCACATATCATCCCAGGTATGGGGGCCTTGAGCATTAGAGCTGACATAACTGGCACAGTACTACCCATTCAGCAATGGGTTGTACACCTGTTAGGTTTGGTGCACAGCACATGGCAGGGTGCAGAATAGGTGCACAGCAATACTGTGTACATGGGTGCAGAGGTATCCAGGGGAAGGGGCATCACCTACTAACAGAGCACATGCATCACACACATATATACTGTTGATAGCATGGATTGACTATAGCTGCACTGCATGCTGTTGTGTACCATATGTTATGCATGTTGACAGATGGGTACTAGGAGAACTGTGTGTACTATCATTGTACAACCTCACCTGTATGTGTGTGTGTGTGTGTGTGTGTGTGTGTGTGTGTGTGTGTGTGTGTGTGTGTGTGTGTGTGTGTTAGTGGGTGGTTATTTTGTCTGTAGGGTCAGTCTGGTGAAGTGGAGGGAGGTTGATGCATGTAGGATGCATGTATGCATGTGAGTGTGTTTGTGTGGGTGTCCATGTATGCACATGTGTGATTGTGGGGTTGTTCATACAGCAGTTTTCCCTTTGGGATCGTGCAGTACATGGATATGGACTGACATATGACACATCAGGAATACTTGTCATGTATGTAATCACAGGAAAGCTGACAGTATAATAAGGTCTGTAGCATGGAACATGCACTGGGAGGGAAGGTAGACACTTGGTATACCCTTAATATTGCATTCATTGCAGAGAGGTGACTGACAACCCACGTATGCAGCACTACAGATGCATTGGGGAATTACTAGACAACACCAGGGAGCGTATCCATATATTACAGTTGTCACATGATGGGTTGATTGAGCAGCATATCTGGCATGTACTGAACAATACTTACACATGACACTCCAGTGCATGATATTATGGAGTGAACATATTAGCCCCTCACATATAGGGGCCATGCTCACAATTTCTGGACATACACAGGGTGAACACTGAATGGCAGCAGTGAGGCCATGTAAAACCATTCCACTCAGGTCAGGGAGTTAAGGGAGTAACAGGTCTTGTGTTGTGATAACTTGTCTAGGCATTTAGAGGAATGATACGTTAATGAGTGGTATTAATGAGTGTATGTTACCAAGTGTGATGCAGGATGGAGAATGCATGGGGCTAAACATGGGACTGTCTGTAAAGTCATGGACAGGTAGGTATTAAAGTGGTGTGTGTGTGTGTGTGTGTGTGTGTGTGTGTGTGTGTGTGTGTGTGTGTGTGTGTGTGTGTGTGTGTGTGTGTGTGTGTGTGTGTACTGTTATGCAATGCTATACAGGTCTTAAAGTGCATTTCTTGTTTTTTCCCACAGGTGGCAAGGTGGGTCAGGGTCTCTCCTGCATGCAATCTAATGTTGGTGTCCATACATACACCAAAGATGATGATAGGAGGATGCCAGGAGCCGAAACAGTGCCATCATTTGACATCACCCTTTTAGCCACCCCAACCCTGCACACAGTTTCAATGTCTATATATACCCCATCACCAGTGGCCATAGTGGAGGGACAGCTGGCATTTGGTGGCAGTGCACAGGAGAGTGTGGTAATCAAGCCTACTGTGTCTAGTCACAGCAGACATAGCCAGATGTCCTGCAGGGCACTACATAGGCAGATGTCCCAGGGTACTCATGGTTGGGCCGCTGGTCATCATGCTCCTGACAGATGTGCCACAACTGTTACCACAAGGCGCATGTTTCAGGCTATCATGGTGGTGCAGGCACATATGGAATGTTACACCAGATAGGGCATTAGGCTGCAGAGGGTTGTTCTCACATCTGCAAGCGACATCTTCCATGAACTGCCTGGTGCCATCTGTCTTTATACTGAGCTTATGGATAGATGGTCTGGTGAGATGATGGCCCTCATCAACCGTGGTTTGTCCATGCTTGTACATGTGGTGGGAGTGCAGCGATGGCTGTGTGGACGTAGGCCAGCAACACCAATAGCTGGCAGTCAACTTGGATATGCTAGAACACCAAGAGGCTCCCGTAGTGGCAGTACCAGCCCCGGCACTGCTGGGAGGTGCTGTCCACACCACACCACAGCAGGCCACAAGCACATGGTCCTGGCCAGTCCCAGAAGGGACCTGGTTCCAGCAGACATCTGTCATCATCAGGGGAGAGTAGCACAACGAGACCTGTATCTGGACGTGCCCATGGAACCCCTGCCAGGCACAGTCCACATGTCCATGGCCGGAGGAAGTGAATTGCACACCCTGCCGGGTATGGTCTGCAGTTGTCCATAAAAAACCTGTGTAGGGCAGCCACATGGCAGAACTGTGTGCATGCATACCCACTCACTATATGAATACACCTAGGGCAACCCCATACCTTCACACACCACATCACCCAGTTCACCTCATTATACCCCTCACCCACAAACATGGTGTGAAATGTATGGCCCACCCTCAGCCTCTGGCAAACCAACAACACACCCTATGCATATGATGTTACCTGTGCCACATCCCTGTCATCCATAACATCATGCAGGGACAGGCTAATATGGTTCTGATGCACACGGTGACTGTACTACAGTGTACTAAAGTACTGCAGTCAGTGTACTAAAGTACTGCAGTGTAACATGTTGTCAGGAGTAAAGTTTAATGCATACATGTCAGGTAGTGTAGCCATCCAGCAATGATGCATTATAGTTGTTAGTAACACTGGTTAATTGTGGTATCCATAATGTTATCCATTTGTGTTGTAGGTTTGCCTGTGTCAGCAGAAGGATGGTCTGCAGTCATATTCCACAAGGGGTATGGCACTGTGGTGACACCATGACCGTGACATATCTGGGGCACAGTTGAACACATGTCACAGGTTTGTATAACAGTTATTGCCTGTGCCACATGGACAGGTGACCCGCTGGGATGTGTATAATCTGCAACTTGATGTAGACCCATCCACATACACACACACTCTTACTTGACAACACTGGGACTAGACCCCTACCTAGGTATGCAGTGCTACTAAAGTGTGTGGCTTTCATTGCACACACCACACAGTGTTTAGGGTGAGGTGTGCTCCAGGTTACATGTTACATGCAGAACATCCCTAGACATGTACAGTATGCTAATGGGGGATGTAACATGTGTATATGGACAATACATAGTGTGACATACTTTCATATACACATTAACAGATGCATAATGGGCAGACACATGTCTGAGAGACCTGAACCTATCACTGCTAACTAACTTGACCATGTGTCTAATGTGTTATAGGTAGGCTGCACACAGCACATACAGAACTGGGTTGGATTTTGGTATCAGTTACCTATGTGGTTGATGGTGACAGTGGTCACCATAAAGTGGTACATGGGACATATACTGGGTGTATCTTGGTGTAATGACAGTATACACAGCACCCACATCCTTCAGTGGATATTGTACTCCTTGAAACCTATGATGACACTCTGACATACCCACCATCACACATTGCCCATGACTGTGATACAAGCCATTGTATATCCCAACAGTGGTACTAGATAGATATGCATCTAATGCACATGCCACAGGCATAGTAGGGTGTTGCATTCTTATGCCTCACCTATGGGCAGCAACATCACTATCTGTGTGGCAATGGGTATTGTAATAGGAGTATGTGGCCTCGGAATGCTGTACCCTACAGATATACAGACATGCACCTATACCCACACTTGCCAGAACTCAATGGGTATCCCATGCCTATTGACCAATTTGTACAACATTGTTGTGCTGGTACTGCAAGGCTAGTGTAGCCGGTAGGGAGAGGAACATAACAGGGTACATGTAATGTCCCATACAGCAGCAGCAACAACTGACTATGGCAATGGGTGTTGCAGTGGTTGTGAAGGCCCTCATGGAATCACCAAGTCCAGGTTTGCTAATGCACAGACACTGCTATCGTCAGTAATGCACACGTACACATGTGTCAGTACTGGGGTGCATCATTGCAGGTGGTCGTAGATGTGTACCATGAAGAGATGGGTTGTGTAGGGGATGTGTGTATAGTGATATCCTGCCATGTGGCAGCAGACAATCTATCGACAGACACCACTGCGTGACCCTCAGGATGAGAGTGACATGCATCAGCCAATTCTCCAAGTGCCTCCTGCACATGGTCACTGAGGTGATCAAATTGACATGCATGCAACATGTATTACAACACATGGATAGTGTCTGTGATGGAGACCTGTACCCAAGCATGTTCTGTTAATTGTGGTAGTGGAGGTACCCATGGCATGTGGTGCGCACATGGTGTTGTCTCCTGTATGTGCCAGTTCTTACATAGCTGGGCAGACATGTCAGTGTCAATCAAGCATAGGTTGCCTGTACATATCCCAGCTGGATACCTGCCATCTGCACATCTGTACAGGGACTGACAGTCACCAGCTTGGCAAGTAGCTATGCAGTAGGATGAATGTGTTGACAGATAGACGTTTGACAACAATATGTATGCCATAAATACATGTTGGAAGCTCTCACTAACATGTGCTGTACAGACGGTAGTCTACAGTTGCATTCCACATGTCGGATCATTATCCAGTATAGGATATATACTGTGACACAGCTCATACACCAGGGACACAAAAGGGAGGTCTCAGAGTCTAGGTATGCCTGCAGGTATGCCTGTTGTCAGTACTACATTTAGCACTCTACTCTTGCCTGGGAAAGCACTGTCAACAGTAGTACCGCCATGATAAACTACATGCCAGTGTGGCAGCACATACCCTGGGCTACTACCCCTGTATATAACACATTCACATGGATAACAGTGCTGCACATATCTCATATACTTGTGTGTTTCAGACATGACACTCACACCCCTTGCAACTGTAATGACAGCACAAAGGCCCATGTATTGTACATGGCATTACATACACTTATTACAGATGTCATTGTCCTGCTATGTTATCGGACTGGGTGGTGAGAACTGGTTACCAGGGCTAAGCCATGCTTAGCAGGTATCAACATTGCTCCACTATAACAGCTAAGTTGATTTGCACACTGGTAAGTGGTCTACACTGTGTAAGTGCCCGTACGTTCACCCATAGCTTAGCACCGCTTAACTTGAGCAAACCAGGGCAAACGCACTTAAAGCTGTTCAAGACTGCCTTAACCATTTTGTATCTGACAGCCCTTGTACTGCCCAGCAACAAAATTAACAGCCCTTGCAGGTCTTGAACCCAGGACCCTGCAAACTATAGTCACAGCACTTAACCACTACACCATGACCACTGTGAAGACAGCTGTTGTTTTTCCAATATATCTGTCAATATACATATTGATTAGTATTGAACAATTGCCTTTACTTTCACAATTGTGTAGTACATGTTGTTAATATGACTGTTGCATCACATATGTTGTTTTATCATAATGTACACATATCAGATACATACGGTGAAATACATCTGGGAAGGTATACACAATTGTGATGTTTACACATAACAGGAATATGGATGTATACATATACAGATGTTGATATATGTCTACATGTACATACACATGTATATTCATACATATCTTTTTATACACATCTGTATAGTGCATCATATATATGGCCATGTGTAGATCTCTTTGTATATACATGGATCTAGGACTTTTGATTGAAAGATCAAAAGCCCGAATCCATTACCACTGAACACACTTTAACAAAAGCTCTTTCATTGAAAAAGCACTTTCGTTAAAGTATGTTAAAAAAAAACACAAAATCTAATTAAATGCAGGGGGGGGGAATTCCCCTGCACCCCCACCCCCCCACTTTAATATTCTCACTCCGAGATTGCACAACAGTGGGGAAAAGGGAATTTTCTGTTACTGCACCGTAGTACGACCGGAACAAAACGCATACTTACACGAAAGTGCTGCTTTGGTGAACAGCACTTTTACGCAAGTATGCTCACCAAATTGGGATTAGGTGAAAGATGCAGGTGAGCATCTGTACAGATCCTATATATATATATATATATATATATATATATATATATATATATATATATATATATATATATATATATATATATATATATATATATATATATATATATATATATGTATATATATATATATATATATATATTATATATAATTAGATATATGTATATAGCTATATATATATGCACATCCTATGTGTACAGATATGCCTATTTATGTAGATATATATGTAGATATCTATAACTATATGTGCATACATATCTATTCTGATATGCCTATTACTGTCAGTATATATGTAGATATCCATAAGTATATGTTCATATGTATCTATATCTGTATATGTGTAGATATATATTGCTGTGTATATGTATATATTTGAGTGTTTATATTTGCATTTGGGAATTTGCAAACAGCCATATTTCTCTGCAGCTGAATATCACTTCAGCCATGTGTCCCCAGTCAAATGTACCACAAGGAAATGTCTCGCTGCCTAGGTGCCTGAACCCTGTATAAATAAATATATATATATATATATATATATAAATATATATATATATATATATATATATATATATATATATATATACACACACATATATATATATATATATATATATATATATATATATATATATATACACACACATACATATATATATATATCCATCTATGTATGTCAATACGTATATGTGTATATATCTATATAGATATATGGATAATTATATGTACATATATGTTCACCATATGTCCAGAACATGAAGTGGAGTCCTACCTCAGACCCAATAGTCCCAACCTCTTAGTCCAAGGGGATGTCAGGTATGTATTGCAAGTGTATATGTAGACTGTTGCTACTGTAATAGGGGGTTGTCTTAACAGACTTGTGTGGGAGGTCACATCTGCTTTTAACATGTGCGCCATTGGCTACTGACAGACATCCTATGGACGTCATAGTACAGTACCACTGCTAGCACAGTAATGATCCTGTGGACTACAGCAGAGATATGGCCAATAAATGTGGACAGTCTGACACAGTCTGTTCAGTCCAGAGGTATACACAGAACCCCTTAGTGCAAGACAAGTGGACCAGGCCTGACAATGTGGATGTTAACAGCCATGTAGATGGGTATATCACGTAAATACTGGAATACATATGCCCACATAGGTTATGCATTCACACACTCCTATCTGTCCTGATACATAATAACTGCTGGTGCAGAGGTCACATGGCCACATACTACCCACTAGTTAGTGACATACATCTATACAGCATCCCACTGCTTTGTCAGATATACATGACAGTTATGGTGGCCCGGCAGCAGTACATCTGGCAAATATCTGGACATAACATCACACTGGGAAAGTACACTAAGCTGCTAGGCATGTAACAAAGCACTGTACAAACTATAGTCAGAATGCCACAACACTGGCCTACATTTCTTATGGGGGAATACACATGTACATGCAAATATAGCAGGCTCTACAGGCATGTCACAGCACAGAGTAATAGACATATGTGTAAAAGTGCATACCCACAACCAATGTGAACGCAGCCACAGCCACATATGGTAAGCTAGCTTAATATTACAGTATATGGACTGTCTGATCAACACCATCCTCATATGTGCCACTCACAAACTAACCCTACACATACTGGGCCACTACATAGTGTGGTCCAATGCCTGTCTGTGGTATGGACATGTGTGTGTTTGGCCCTACAAACATGTAAGCCGATAGGGTACCACACACTGGAGCAGCATGTAACATCAGATAGAACAGGACCAAGAACAATGACATCTATCACAGTCTGTACACAGGCCAAGGTACATATTAGCAATACACACACTGTCGACAATCACCATCAGTACACAGACCTCAGTACTGTGCACACAACCACAGAATGCCTAGGCTACGTCCTCAAAGATAACCCCTACTATACATAACATGTGTCGCAGTCTGATATCGCACTGGCTTGTTATCAGATATGATGTCAATAAATAATGGTGCACAGAACATATGCACCTCTTACTGCATGACATATGTACAAAGGTTGACAGAGTTGTGGCTGGAGGCACAAACACATGGCCAATATTGACATGTTGCTGTGATAACCTCATACATTTACTGTTGTAACAGGGTTTGTTGTGACATATGTTCTATGAGGGATAAGAAGTCAGTAACTCTCATGTCTGTCACCATGTACTAACTGCAATCCTCACACTATGCTTCTGCAGTTCTCAGATAGGTGTTCTGTGAGTAACACAAGAAACAAAAGGCACCACACACTGCCCGGTCTGCAGATGACCCTACAGATGTGGGTTTCCTCAAAAACATAGTACTGTCATACAGGTATTAAAACATGTAGACCCGCCCTGTCAAATCAACATTACTTTAAATGCAGAATAGCAACACTTACATTCTGTAGTCATGTCAGGCACACCCCCCTCCTGTGTGTTGGCCTGTTTCCACTGTGTATGTTGTTAGAGGTAAATCCCAAATCCATCTGTGATGCTGTTTGCCAAACACCAGATCTAAGTCCTGCTCACAGTGAATGAAAAGGCCCAACACCAACATGATGTTCCTAGATATTGGAGTGTGTTTCCATGCAATTGGCTATGGGAATGTTACCACAGCTGTTCCACATGCAATCAGCTAGAGGAGGGCTGCAATTCATGCAGAGGCCATCAGCTGATCATGAGCATCACTTACAAAACACAACCTGCTGCCTAAGCAAAGCAAGTGTAGTTCTCCACATCCACCAAAGAGGGAGTGAGAGAGACAGACAGAGACAAAGTAAGTCAGGGAGGGGGTGGGAGAGTAAAGCCTAAGCATGTCTGTGTCACATACCTACCAGTACAGGATTTCAAACCCCTGACTGACTATGTATTGCTATCACATGTCTATGCCATTATAGCATGCGCCACATAGCTTACATGTTGAGGAGCTCTCCAAACGTATATGTGATGGTGAGCGACATCTGCAACAGTGATAGAGTTGCGATACAGTAGGTGTAGTACATGTGCCTGTCCACAAGAACAGGTGTCAGCATCAACACCACCACACACCCTCAGAGACTCCCACACATTGACACACTTGGCAGGGTCAGGAATACACTTCCTAATTAGTTAGTTTGCCACAATACAGTAATGTGCAGGTATCACATGCACCACAGGGGTTATCCGGAGGTTATATGGGCAAAGGGTATGTGAAGGTGTCTGACATCAGACAGCATGCTTCAGTATGACAATGGGAGTTGTAGTGAGTGTGAATGTGGTTGAAAGCATCATACACCACACACACAGACATGGGGTGCCAGTACTGACATGAATGCGTGTATTGCTTCACAAGTGTGTAGTGGTTGACTGTGCCAGAAGGCTATACAAAGCTAGGTGAAGGGTATACCTTGGCATCAGGCCACATGACAATGATCTGCAGTGTGGCTCAGGGGTGTAGTGTCTGGTGTGGCCCACACAGGTAGTTATTGTATTCACCATCCAGTCACCTGGGTAACTATTGTGTTTGGCCATTGCTGTGCAATGCTTGCCATGTATGTGTTCTTTAGTCCATGACATGAATGCTGTCTGGGATGTGCACACATCCCACAAGCATGTACAGTGGCATGTGGAACTGTACCTGGGGTGTCTGGCTCATGTTGTATACACAGATTGTTATCATCAGATGTGCCAGTCCTGGCCTCATGTGGCGGGAAATGGTAATGGACAGCAGGTTGACCCTGCACCTACATTGATAGCATGATACAGGTCTTCCCTGGTGTCAGTGACATCTGTCCATACAGGGTATGTCTTTAAGGCATGGTAAGTCCTTTTCGGGTCACATTTGATGGCACCACAGGTGTTGCAGGTGTCCAGTGGGGAACATAGTGAAGGCACACTGTCTGCATGTACATGCGTATTGTATGGATGGACAGGGTGCCATGCCCTCTGTAGTCCATTGCAATCACATCATGGTTACTATCTGTGGGCAATATGCAGGGTACTACCAACATAGCGGTTGTTGCCTAGGTAAGTGTGTTTGTGTATGAGACATGGGTTGAAAGTGTTCCCTAGTTAATACAAGGATTGCTAACTTTGTTTGCCATGTCTTGATGTCACATGTAGGGGTACGGATTGGCACCCCAGCCTCTCAGCTATTTCACATCTGTTATCCTTGTAAGGTGGATATTGTGACATATAATAGGGCCAACATATAGGAATTTTTCAAAACCTGTTCCACAATGAGTCCAGTTGTTATATACTCACAGCCACCTCCACACATGATATGAATGACAAACACAGACACTCACACACAGACAAACACACACACACACACACACACACACACACACACACACACACACACACACACACACACACACACACACTTACACACACACACACACACACACACACACACACACACACACACACACACACATACACACACACACTTGCCATGTCTGGGATTAGAACTCCTATCTAACTATTTTATCACACTACAGCATTATGCAGGTATAGGATGTGCCAAAGAGATTACTGGAGTACTCCTTCCTCAAAGGTGTATTTCACTGGGAATGACATCAGCAGGCTTGCCAAAGAAGGTCAATTCAGGTTGTAGTGACTGTAAATGGCTTCAAAAGCATTGCACCCTACACAAAGAAGCACACATACAAACATCCACACTTGCCATGTGCGAGAATAGAACCCATACCAAAGTACTATATCACACTACAGCATTACGTGTTTATAGGACACACCTCTGTGATTACTGGGCTACTCCTTTCCCAAAGGTGTATTTCAAAGTGAATGACATCAGCAGCCTTGCCAAAGTAGGGCATTTGAATTGTAGTGAGTGTGACTAGCCTAAAATCATTGCTCTCTACACAGACACAGCCACACAAACACATACAGTTGCCAAGTCTGGGATTAGAACTCCTACCTAACTAATTTATCCCACTACAGCATTACATAGTTATAGGATACACCACAGTGATTACTGGGTTACTCTTATCCCAAAGGTGTATTTCAAAGTGAATGACATCAGCAGCCTTGCCAAAGTAGGGCATTTGAATTGTAGTCAGTGTGACTAGCCTAAAAAGCATTGGTCCCTACACAGACATACAAACACACACAGTTGCCATGTTTGGGATTAGGACTCCTACTTAATTAGTTTATCACACTACAGCACTACACAGTTATAGGATACTCCATGGAGATTACTGGGCTACTCTTTTTACAAAGGTGTATTGCAAAGTGAATGACATCAGCAGCCTTGCCAAAGTAGGCATTTGAATTGTAGTGAGTGTGACTAGCCTAAACAGCATTGCTCCCTACAAAGACAGACAGACACACACACACACACACACACACACACACACACACACACACACACACACACACACACACACACACACACACACAGTTGCCATGTCTGGGATTAGCACTCATATCTGACTAGTTTATCACACTACAGTATTATGCAGTTATAGGACATGCCATGGAAATTACTGGGCTAATCCTTTCCCAAAGGTGTATTTCAAAGTGAATGACATCAGCAGCCTTGCCAAAATAGGGCATTTGAATTGTAGTGAGTGTGACTAGCCTAAAAAACATTGCTCCCTACACAGACAGAGACATACACACATGCCATGTCTGGGATA
Source organism: Protopterus annectens (assembly GCF_019279795.1). Taxonomy (NCBI): domain Eukaryota; kingdom Metazoa; phylum Chordata; order Ceratodontiformes; family Protopteridae; genus Protopterus; species Protopterus annectens. The sequence continues at coordinate 983,716,074 of NC_056730.1, forward strand.
AGAACTCCTACCTGACTAGTTTATCACACTACAGCAAAATGCAGTTATAGGACGCGCCACAGAAATTACTAGTCTACTCCTTTCCCAAAGGTGTATTTCAAAGTGAATGACATCAGCAGGCTTGACAAAGTAGGGCTATGGGGAGGGCAGTGTGTCTGCAGGGGCCATAACCCATTCATCTAGAGGTAGTCACACCACACTCAGGCACATGCAGGTTTATATTCTACAAGTACGTGTGTACAACCGCTAGATGACTACTGACTTGTACAGACATGTTGCACAGTGAGTACTTGATCCACAGGGTCTGTAATGCTGAGGGATACCAGTGGATAATTTCTACAGTAAGTGACATTTACACATCATGTGGTTGTACCCATTTGGTTGTGTGCTCGGTGGGACAGGCCTCATGATGGAAGGCTCTTTGTCACTGTCACTCTTGTCCACACATCTATGTATGTGTTGTTTTGACATATTATAGTGTGTTGGCCTTGGATATATGTGTGTATTCCTATCCAATGTGTGTGCAAAGCATGACTGGTGCATACTGTGGAGTGTATGCACTAACATCTGCAACTGTCAGATATGTATGGTCCACTGTTGTTGGCAGATATGGGCTAGTGTGTGAGCATGCCCAATATGACCTTTCGGTATGTTGTTGTCTGACATTGCCTTCATTTCTCAAGAGTGTGAGCATGCCCAGTATGCCCTTCTATATTGAATGCGTGGATCCATTCCAGGTAGTTTGTACTCCAGTGCAGATCTTTGTGTTTTACACCTACAGGTAGCAAACTGTTTCTGCAGGATATCTGTAGATCAGTTGTCAATATGGGGTTACACTGTGCAAGGGATAGTGTGTACTGTAGGTGATTGTGTCTGTGCTGCTTCTGCTATATGGTACTGGTGTTAGCAGAGATATTCAGATATGTGTACTCTTATACACTGTGATGCTTTATGTCCTCAAGTACTGTCAGGTGGGCATTTTTGCTCACAGTGATGTCCTGGGGAACACAGGGTGAATGCAGCTGTGTCCAGTATTGTGGTCAAATGCCTACATATTCATGTAAATGTATGCCATTCTGGAGGGGGAGCTGCAGACATTTGCTGCTGGGTCTGTGCATCCAGTTCAGCACCTTAGTACAGTGCTGGCAGAGGATCCCATACTTGTACATCCATCAACATGACAGTATGGCCTTATCTTGCTGTGGCAATACCTCACAGCTGTGCAGATTCACACCGGTTACCCAGAGGCAGGGGTCATAAGTCAAGACACTACCCCCTATTATGGTGTACGGGGAGGTTTGTAGCCACCCATTTTTGTGTTTGCAGCCAGGGATAGTAAGTTCACATGGCTGTGTGTTGGACCTTGCACATTCCGTGCTGCCCATGCTCCCACCCCCCATTATTCAATCCTCTTCCATGCATTATGTATACATTCTCTGATACTTTCCCTATAGTTATCACCTCATCACAGCTGTGTTTTGGTTTTGGTCCACAATTCATGCAATGGGACATGGTGGACATCCTACTGAGGTTTGTCCACATGGCCTTGCAAATGGCTTATGTGGAGTGTGTTATGTTGTTATTTGGGTGTCCATGCCATAACATACACTGGCAGTATGGGTGAGACATGGTCCTTTTGCAGAGGCCTGTAGGCCATTTGGTGGTGATGCAGGCCAGCTGCAGCAGGCCATTGCATTCTGTCAGTCCTACAGTCCCAGACTGCTGTTCAGTATATTCCCCTGGGGTGACAAGGTAGGTGTGCTAGGTGTTCATGCCAATACTTTTTATCAGTATTGATCAGGTGGTGTGCATGCTGGCAGGGTGCTACTTACAGCTAGGAACACACCTGCATGGGACACCTGCACTGCATGCTGCATTCTTTTGCTATTGCCATACACAGGTCAGGGTCATATTGTACCCCTTCCCAACAGCATGGATATGACCAGAGAGGTACATGTGGGTGGTGTTTGGGTGAGCTGGGTGCATGTGTGCCATGGACACTACTTGCATCTGACTCACAGATATGCATGGGGCATTCCAGTTATGCTGGCTTGTGCAGGGACATCAGCCATTTCCCAATACATCAGTCCTATCACCTTTGTGATCTGCAAGTGTTCGGCCAGACGACATCGGTATTCCCTATTACAAGCCCAGATAATGTGATATATACCTGTATGTACAATTCCAAGGGTGTGACCATTTCATGGTTACACATTATATACTGTATGTCTGGGGTATTTTCCCTGTGTACTGAAATACAAAAGGCGGGGGCGTATCCATATTCATCAAGGATACCCACACCTCCAGGTTAGTGGCACAGCATGATGCTTCAGAGATCATCCACGTGCAACTAACAGAGGGCAAAAATGCTATTCAAATTATAGCTTGCAACAGATCACCCCCCCCCCATGTCCCAGGACCCCCACTCCGCATTCCTGGAAACACTGGGAAACATAACGGTCCTACCAAACACTCAGATACTGGGTGATTTCAATTACCCAAACATTAACTGGGAGAACTACTCAAGTACAAACTCCCTTGCCCAACATTTCCTAGAATTTATAAACTCAAACACCCTGGATCAACTGGTCAACACCCCCACCAGAGATGACAACATATTGGACCTGGTCATCACCAACATGGGCGACCGGTGTTCCACACCGGAGGTCAACCCCTCACTTGTTAGATCTGACCATAAACTAATCACTCTAGATATCCACATTCCGCTACCACCCCCGGTCAAAGAAACCACAGTGAAAAACTTTTCAAAAGCAAACTTCATGTTACTTAAGACAGAGGTGGGAAGTTTCAAAGCCCCCATGCTAAAAAAATAACGCTGTCCGAGCTGCAAAATCCTTTACTAATGCACTCTATGGGCACCTACAAAATGCATGGATCATGCTATCCCAAACAAAACCAAGACTCACTCCTCCAAGAAAAGGAAACCAGTCTGGTGGACCACTGCCATAAACAAGCTATACAATAGAAGGAGGAAACAAGTACAGAAAAGAGTAAAATCCCAAGAAGGGAAGACATCCCTGATCAGTATCAGCATGAAACTACATTCCCTCATAAAATCATCCAAGGCTACCTTCGAATGAAAAATTGCCATGGACTCCAAAGATAATCACAAGGCATTCTTTAGCTATGTCAAGAATCTAAGTGGCAATTCTCAGAGCTGCTCGGAGTTAGTGCAGAATGGCACAAAATACACGGAACCGACCAATATAGGCAACATCCCACAGACATGTTCAGTACAAACTTCACCACCCTCTCACTCCCAAAAGGGCCCATAACTACACTAGACGAATGTAGTGCCCCTGAAATCACAGACACTCAGGTTAAAACAGCCCTCTCCAAAGCCAAAAACACAGCATCAATGGGGCCGGACAGTGTCCCAGGCTGTGTCCTACACAAGCTCAAACATGAACTAACTCCTCACCTAAACACACTTTTTAAACTCAGCCTCTCCACAGGCTACATGCCCAGAGAGTGGCGCACAGCAACAGTTATTCTGCTCCACAAAGGTGGAGCCACAATGGACCCCAGGAGCTATCACCCTACAAGCCTGACTAGCTTGGTCTGCAAAGCTATGGAGCGCATCATCATGGATCTCATTAACAGAGACATTGGGAACCTCCAAACACTGGACCCTACCCAGTTCGGCTTTGTTAAGGGCAGATCATGCCTCCTAAACCTGAGGTACTTTTTTCAGACAGTTACCAAGGCTATAGATGAGGGAAAGGTGGTCCACACAGCCTACCTAGACCTCACAAAGGCCTTTGACACCATTCCCCACTCAGGTATTATACACAAGCTCACCAGCCTGAACATAAACCCCTATGTCATGAGATGGGTTGCCAACTGGCTCACAGAAAGAACTCACATGGTAAGAGTAGCAGGAGCAAGGTCTAACTCTAAACTGGCTACAAGTGGCATTCCCCAGGGCTCAGTCCTAGGACCCCTCCTGTTCGGCATATACTTCTCATAGGTACAGGCAAGCAGAGGAGGACTATGGCATACCAAGTTCACAGACGACTGCAAACTAGGGGCTATAATTGACTCTCTGGCTGACACAGACATCCTCCAAAAGGGTCTCACTGAGACAGATACCTGGTGTCAAAACCATGGCCTCAAGCTAAATGCCAAAAATTGCATAGTCATCCCCTTTGGAAAAAACAAAGTATGCACAAACTACCACATAGGTGGTAGCCCCCTAAATATGGAAGATGTAATATGGGATCTGGGGACCCAAGTAGATAGCAACCTTTCCTTTGATAATCACATTGCCAAAGTGGTTAGAAAATCCTTCTATGTGGTCCACATAATCACAAAAGGGTTTGCATCCAGATTGAAAGAGGTCATTGGGCCCCTCTACGCATCACTCATCAGACCCATCATAGAGTACAATGCCCCATTTGGGATGTACCTTACAAGACACCTGCAACAACTGGAAAGACCACAGAAGTACCTCACCAAGAGGATCACTGGTCTTAATCAGATGCCCTATGCAGCTCAACTGAAGAAACTCCAGCTGTACTTGGTTGCATACCGCCTGCTCAGAGGTGATCTTTGCCTGACATACAAGGCCATGTCCAACCCAGAATTGATGGACATGCTCCACCTAAAGAAAACCATACCCCCTCAAGCCACATGCTCCAGGGATCTAAACCTCACCACAACAATAAATAGGATGTGATGGAGGGATAGATTCCTGTCCCAGAGACTTCCCATGCTCTGGAACAAGATTCCAATCTACATTAGGCAGAGCTCCTCGCTAACCCTCTTCAAGAGAACCCTTGATGAGTGGATGGGAAACAGAAAGTTTACCCCAAAGATCACTTGAATGGCTCTGCTGGACAGAGGCACAGGGAACTAATCTAAAAGGGCAGCGAAAGCCAACACATTCCAGCTAGGCTTATAAATGAACAACAAATAAAATAAAACTTGTTGGAACACACACAGCAAGAAACTCTTTAATAGAAAAAGTGTGCACTTTCACAGAGTCCTCTCTGCTTCATCAGACATATTATAACAGTTAAAACATTGTTTAAAAAGTAATGCATCATGGCCACAACTAATCAGGTCCATGTTAAAATTAGTAAACCAATTAATTATGCTTATAGTATAAATGTATGCATATAAAAATAATATGAAATGTGAACACATCTCTGAATTATCTAAAAACAATGATAAAAACTATAAAATGTAAAATAGAGAATACTAAAGCATCAATACTTTAAAGCTCTATTTCTGAGGAATGGTTTTAGGGAAACCTTATAGTTTAGACCAGGCGGTCTATCTGCTTGGAACTTAATAATCCATTCCTGTTCCAAGGCTTCAGTACTATTAATAATGTTTCCACCTCTTTTATTTTTATGAACAATATGGAGAACTAAGAACTTAAAACTATGTGTACTTCCCTCTTTCATCACATGCATTGCTAATGCATTACTTTCTTTATTGTTTCTGATATCTCTCATATGTTCCAAAACCCTGTCCTTCAGTAGTCGATTCGTTTTACCTATATAATAGGCAGGACATTTTGTACAAAAAATAAAATATACTATATTCCCAGTATAACAGTCAGCATAAAAGTGTGTATCAATAGAAAAACCTCCAACAGGATGTGTATATTGTCCACCACCAAATATAAATGGACATGCAATACATCTCCTACAGGCAAACGTACCCATCCTATCAGACTGTACATAACTTGGCCCATCTATCTTTCTATATAGCACAATTGTCTTTTGAGAGACTTATTATTCGTAAAAGAGAAAGGTGGTGTATCGCCTATCACTCCATCAAGTTCTTTTACACTAGATAGGATATCACAATTATTTTTAACTATATCACATACTATATTAATATTGCTTGCAAAAGTCATTGGTACACGCAGCAAGTTACTCTCTAAATCTCTTGTTGTGCTTGAAGTTGTTGTCGTAGCATTCACATTATTCATAGCTAGATCATTAGCATTATTTCTTCTTTTTTTATTATAGTATGGTTGACATTTACCTTCTCCTTCTTTCCATGCTAAATCAATCTGCCTCTCAATATCTCTCACTTTATATCCCCTTTCACTAAATTCATGCTTAAGTAGAGTCACTGCTTCACGTAAGGTGGCTTCATCATTATGTAACCGCATACAATGGACTATTTGTCCTTTCAAGACATTGGCTTTAGTATACCCAGGGTGCATACTACTATTATGTAGAACATTGTTTTTTCTAATGGGTTTCCTATATAATGAAGTGAGGATGAGTTCAGGGGCATCCCTTTTAACTTTCACATCCAATAACTCAATTTCTCTGTTAGAATACTGATAAGTAAATTTCAAAAATGGAGTAATAGTATTAATATAGTCTAAAAATTGTTTAAAGTAAAGCTCATTATCATGCCACAGCAAAAATATATCATCTGCAAAGCATTTATACCAAATGATGGATTTAGCAAAAACATTACCTGTGAGGATATTATCAGTTTCCCACTGCACTAGGGATAGATTGGCATAGCTATTTGCACAAGCTGTGCCCATAGCCACGCCAACCTTCTGTATGAAATATCTATCACCAAACGGAAATATATTATTCTCTGACTATCTCCAGTAGTGTACAAATCAATCTAATTTTATTGCCTTCAGTACCTCTCCTGACAAGTAGTTCTCTAACATTTTCTATTCCCCAGGTATGGGGAATCACTGTAAACAATGACTCTATATCAAGTGTCACTAACCAACATGGATCGTCTATTGCTTCGAGATGTATGATTAAGTCATTTAAAACCTCCTTAGTATCTAATACAACAGTTGTACATTCATTTAAAATAGGATGTAGATTTTTTTCAATATAAATCGATGGTGGCTCAGTCACCCATCCTCGGCTTGATACTATAGGCCACATAGGTGGATTCATTAAATCCTTATGGATTTTAGGCAAACCATAAATTATTGGCACCACTGGAAAATCTGTTTTAAAATACTCAAAGAGGTTGCTCAGAGATCATTCCTGTTATTAATAAGTCAAACAATAACACTTGTAGTCTATCCATCAAAGCTTTCATACTGGTATGAGAAATCTCACAGTAAATATTAATATTGCTTAAATGTGTCTGCATATTATCGATATATACATCTCTGTCTAAAATAACAATCCCTCCACCTTTATCGGCAGGGCAAATCTCAATACTATTCAAATGTTTAAGGTCAGCAAGTGCTTGCTGTTCAAGGCTAGACAAATTGTGGAAAACATTATTACCTCCTTCAGTAAGTTTGCTCCTCAGTTGTTTTTCACAAATATCAACAAACAAGTCGATCCCAGGGTTACTGGGAGGCACAAAAGCGCTAGGTTTATAAAAAAACATTATATGCAGTAGTTTCACTACGAAATAAAGTTTTAAGATTTAGTGCCCTACCAAAAAGTTTCAGTTCTTTTATTGCATTAACTAAATCTACTTTTTAAGCAGGAATAAAGCTCAAGCCTCTGTTTAAAAGATTTAACTGTTTAAAGGAAAAGAAGAGATGTTAAAGACTAGACCTGCTTGGTTCTTTTCCAAGATCTGTTCTGGTCGTCTACACTGTGTGTTCTCCGTGTCTTGACAAAGAAGTGATTGCGAGATCTCCCTCGTATCGGTAACAGTTTCTCTAACAAAAAAGCCTCATTTAGGCCATTAGAACTGCTTCCTCCAGCTGTAGTTACTTTAGCATTATTTGTATGAGTAACGCATAGCAGCAAGGTATTCTTAGGTTTTACTACTGGTGTATTTTCCACTATAGTTAATGCTTTATCAGTTTGTGAACAAGAATTAGCAGCAGTTTGAGATAAACTCGGAAGCAAACTAACAGATTGTACTTTGTCATGGTTAGAGTTACTAGCCTCTGCATGTATAGTGCTTTGCGTACCTGTTCCATTCTGTTCATTGTTAGTAGAGCTATGCCCACTTCCTATTTGCAATCTCTGTGTTTCCTGTGTATTCCTTGCAAGATTCCAAAAAAAAGACATTACCCACCTGAAAGTCATGCAAGTCTTTATGGATCTTGTGTGTTTTAGCACTAGATAATCGTTTTTGATATTGACCAATTTGTTCATGCAGCTGGTCAATTTCATCAGCTATAACTTCACCAGGGAATGTCTCAAAAATGTTATTATGCAGAGTATGCACCTCTCTCAACAGCTCATCTTCTTCAGGTTTAAAAAAATCGACCAACAGTTGCATATATCTGGCACTACACTCTAAATTCAAGTTCATAGGTTCATAGGAAGCTACTAGGCTATCGGCCCTGCGGCCTATACAAGCCAAGCCAAAAAGGTAACCTGGCTTTTGCCACCCAAGAAAATTATTTTCCTGTGCCACTGTCGAGCAGAGCCACAGAGGTGATCCCCGGGGTGAATTTCCTATTTCCCATCCAATCATCAAGATTTTTCTTGAAGAGTGCTAATGAGAAGCTTTGTTTGATATAGATAAGTAGTTTATTCCAGAGGATGGGAAGTCTCTGGGACAAGAATCTATCCCTCCAGCATGTTCTGTTTATTGTGGTGACAAGGTTTAGATCCCTAGAGCGTGTAGCTCGGAGGGATTGGGATTTCTTTAAGTGGAGCATGTCCAACAGCTCTGGGTTTGACATAGCTTTGTATGTTAGGCAGAGATCACCTCTGAGTAGGCGATATGCGACAGAGTAAAGCTGGAGTTTTTTGAGACAGTCTGCGTAGGGCATCTGTTTGAGACCAGTAATCTTTGTGAGGTATTTTTGCTGCCTTTCCAGTTGTTGTAGATGTCTTGTGAGGTACATACCAAAAGGGGCATTGTACTCTATAATGGGTCTAATGAGTGATGAGTAGAGGGGAACAATGACCTCTTTTTTTCTGGATGAGAAACCTTTTGTGATGAGGTGAGCCATGTAGAAGGATTTCCTGACTACTGTGTCGATGTGATTATCAAAGGAGAGACTACTGTCCACCTTTGTCCCAAGGTCTCTTATCACACTTTCGGTGTTAAGTATACCACTGCCTATGTTGTAGTTCATGGGTACAGAGTTTTTACCAAAGGGGATGACAATGCATTTTTTGGCATTAAGCTTGAGGCCATGGCTTTGACACCAGGCATCTGTCTCAGTGAGGCCCTTTTGTAGGATGTCCACATCGTTAGGAGTTTTGATTATGGCTCCTAGTTTGCAGTCATCTGCGAACTTCATTAGCCAAAGACCTTCTGTGTTAGCCTGTACTTCAGAGAAGTAAATAACAAACAGGAGGGGACCCGGGACTGAACCCTGTGGTACTCCACTTGTCACTGGTCTTAAGTCGGATTTGGAGTCTGCTACTTTCACAGTGTGGGTTCTGTCAGTGAGCCAGTTGGCAACTCATCTTGCGACATAGGGATTTATACCTAGTTTAGTGAGTTTATCTATAATTCCAGAGTGGAGGATGCTGTCGAAAGCCTTGGCAAGATCTAGATAGGCTGTGTGAACCACTTTACCCTTGTCTACGGCTTTGGTGACTGATTCAAAGAAGTCTATCAGGTTTAGGAGACAAGATTTGCCTTTTACAAACCCGAACTGGGTGGGGTCCAGAGTTTGGAGATTACCAATGTCTTTGTTTATAAGTTCCATGATGATACGTTCCATGGCCTTGCAGACCAGGCTCATCAGGCTAATGGGGCAGTAGTTCCGTGGTGGCTCCCCCCTTGTGGAGTGGGATAACCATTGCTGTGTGCCATTCAGCAGGCCCAAAGCCTGAGGTGAGGCTATGATTGAACATGGTACTTAGGTGGGGTGCCAGTTTGTTCTGTAGTACATGTAGAATACAGCCTGGGATGTTGTCTGGTCCCATGGATGCTGTGTTCTTGGCTTTGGAGAGTGTGGTTTTTACCTGTGCAGCCGTGATTACAGGAACTTTGCATTCTTTCGGTATAGAGATGGGCTCTTTAGGGGGTGAGAGGGGGGTAAAGTTAGCACTGAACATATCTGCCAGGATGTTGGCAATATCAGTTGGGTCTGTATATTTAGTGCCATTGTGCTGTAACTCAGAGCAGATCTGAGTGTTGCCATTCAGATTCCTGACATAGCTATAGAATGCTTTGTGGTTGTCTTTAGAATCAGTGGAGATTTTGTTTTCGTAACTAGCTTTGGGGGATTTTATCAGGGATCACAGCTTCTTACTGAGGCTGACCAGGGAGCTCCTCCACTCATGGAATTTTACTCTCTTTTGCAACAGTTTCTTCTTTCTGTTGTACAGTTTGTTTATGGCAGGGGACCACCAGATTGGCTTCCTTTTATTGGAGGATAGCGTCTTGGTTCTGTTTGGGATAGCACGATCCATGCACTCATGTAAGTGCTTATAAAGTGCAATTGTGTAGGATTCATTAGTCGTAACTGTATTGTCCATCTACATGGGTGCCATGAAGTTTACAACTTATGTCTTAAGAAGCATGAAGTTGGCTTTGGAGAAATTTTTTACCATGGTTTCCTTAATGGGGGGTGGAGGCAGGATGTGGATATCTAGGGTAATTAGCTTATCGGACCAATGAGGCATTGACTTCAGGTGTGGAACACCGGTCACTCATGTTGGTAATGACTAGATCTAGGATATTGTTTTGCCAGTGTTTTAAGAGGTCTGGATATGTCTGCCCATAGCTGGTCATCGTTAGTACTCTTAGACCTCTAGGTGCAATTTTCAATTGTAGGGATGCCTCTAGATGGAAGCGTTGCCACTGTAAATGCTTGTACTTATATAATTTGTTCTCGAGTGTCCTAAAGCATTTCAAGAAATTCTCATGTTGATTATTATTAATTTGCGTACGAGCCTCAGTTTGTTGTAATATACCTTGTGCTAGTAGCGGATTTCCATGAGGATTGAGTATCAAGTCTAGTCGTTCATTCATTCTCGTTTGACATTTTCAAGTCCATTGGCCCCACATTCGTGGCTGCCCCAGCATAAGTTGTAGTATCATCCACCCCTGCCATGTCCAGGTAAAGGCTTATAAATGCCTTTGGGCAGATAGCCTAGTACCTACCTATGAACCTATGAACCTATATCTAGCCCAACAGTCATGCCATGTCCATCTTTCAGATGGTGACACATATTACCACCATACATTTACAGTGGCTTACTGCTAGCATGTGTTACACTGGCGGGAATTGTCTTTGGCACTGCAGTTGTGAGGACTTGGCCCTGTCATCAGCAGTAGTGGGCAATGGCCACCAGGTCAAACCTCAACATGCATACATACTGACCACTCTCACACAATATGAAACACACACCAACCTAACACACGCATACCTGCATATTGTACAAATGCTACAGTCTATCCTGCTACCTTGGCCACTTCAGGTCATCTGTGTTCCACTGGTATTATACCTACACATACATGTTACTACATGTCTACATCAGATTGGAGGAGGGGCACACCTGACTGCTACATTTCTGCATAGGACTTGGGGGGGGGGGCACACCTGACTATTACAATGTGTGTACATTGGATTGGGGGGCATACCAGACTGTTACTACATGTCTAAATAGGAATGGGGGGCACACCTGACTGTTACTACATTTCTACATAGGATTGGGGGAACACCTGACTGTTTCTACATTTCTACACAGGATTGGGGGGCACACCTGACTCTTTCTACATTTCTGCACAGGATTGGGAGGGCACACCTGACTGTTACTACATTTCTACATAGGATAGAAGAGGGCACACCTGACTGTTTCTATATTTCTACACAGGATTGGGGGGGGCACACCTGACTGTTTCTACATTTCTACATAGGATCGGGGGGCACACTTGACTGTTTCTACATTTCTCCATGGGATTGGGGGGCACACCTGACACTTGTACACATTTGCTATGACTGTACTAGTATGTCAGGTACTCCATTACATCCTGTATTCTAATCTATCATGCTGACTAGAGGCATATCGGTGTACTACAGCTCTTAGGTTTGATTGACCTACATATCAGTTTCTGCCTTCCTACCCTTCATAACTCACATATCACTGCCTGACCTGTTGTAGTCTGTCTGTGTAGGCCGGGGGGGGGGGTTCCTATAGCCATCATTCAGAGGCCTTAGCACAACCTTTGTTTGTGTTTGTCTACACATGTCCTGCTGGCTGAGACTGTTGTTGGGTATGTGATCCTCCCAGACTGGCATGTGTGAGTCATATGGACACACATGTGGCCCAGCACATTTCCTGCAGTGGGTTTTGTCACCATGTGTAGTACTGGCTACTATGGTGACACCAGTATTTGTTATAGATCTCATGGTGCCATTATAAGTGTCTACTATCTGCTAGCATCCCATTCAGCCACCCATTTCCCTTGCAAGCTGTCATTCATGCCATAGATACAAGTAACAACACATACTATTCCATTCGGCAATTGATAAGGAGAGTGACTTACCTTGCGGGTGTACCAGTATTAAGGATGGTGTTGGAGGGCTGCCTATGTCAGATGCACATAGTACCCTCCCTATACATGGTTGAGCACAGGTAGTGTCATGTTTGGCATCTTTTTTACTGTATGTGCGAGTCAGAGAGTGGTGTCATTCCCTGGGTCCTTCCTGTGTCAGTGTATGTGCTATGCGTTGCCTCTTTGCCAAGGCCAGGGCATACTGGGCACCCCTCCTTCTGCCTACTGGGGCAGGCTCGGGTTGTTCCTCTTCCGAGTCACTCTGTGCTTCTGCAGGCCTTGGCAATGGTGGGGGGCTGTGTGGCCCTGCCCCATACTGTCCCTGCTGCAGCTGTTTCCACAGGATCATATTGTGTAGCATGGCACATACAATGACAATTTGAGTAAATGTAGCTGGGGAGTACTGCAAGGCTCCACAGGATGTGCCCAGGCACTGGAACCGTGACTTAAGCATCCCAAACACATACTCTATTACAACCCTCGTCTGTGCGTGTGCCTCATTATGGAGTTCTTGTTCGGGTGTGTGTGCATTTCTGATGGGTATCATCAGCCATGGCTCCAGTACATAACCAGCATCCCCCACTACGTGACTATAAGGAATGTTCCCACTGGCAAATCTCTGGTATAGCTGTGTCAGATGCCAGATGTGGGAATCATGAGAGCTTCCAGGACAGCCAGCACACACATTCATTATAATGCCCTGGGCATCGCACATAACCTGGCAGTTGATGGAGGGGAAGCTCTTGTGGTTTATGTAGACCCTACCCCGCTCACCAGGAGGTGCTTTGATGCATATGTGCTATAGCACCCACTACCTCAGGGTATTCTGCTATTTGGTGGAAGAGATGCATATTGCTGGCCAACGCCTCATGGGTGTTGGGGAAATATACGTGCTCACTGGCATGTCCTGACATGGCATCCAGGAAATGGTGGAGTACCCTGGATGCTGATGCCTGTGAGATCCCCATTATATCTCCAGTTGGCCTTTGGAGGGTACCTGTAGCTAGTATTCTTAGGCCTACACATACCTTGGTATCCACTGGGATGGGTACCCCTGTGTTAGTTCTGTATGTGAGGCGTGGCCGGCACAGCTCAACAATTTGCTGTAGAAGGTCCCTGTCCACCCTATAGCGCTCCACTATCTCCAGCTCATTTAGCCCCTGATAGGTTACCCTGGGTGTGTACACTCTTCTCTGTCTCCTCACTGTGGGTTGGTCAACAGCATTCTCAGCCTCACCACTCTCAGTCTCTTCCACATGATGTGTGATAGCTATTGCAGCCTCTATCATTTTGTTGTTTTTGTTTGTTAAAATTCCCCTGCTTATATACACTGGTGGTGTAGAGTATGTGGGAAAAACCAGAGGGAAAGGTGTTTGCATAGTTTATAGTAGTGATCTGGGCTGGGCTGGTCTGCTTCCTGTGTAATTGGCTGATTCTGATACATTTCACCTTCCAGCTATGCTGGTTCTCCTAGATTACCTTCCTACTGCTGTTTTCCGTTCCCATTACCTTCTTGTTTAAGCACGGGGGCGTGCCACACAAACACAGTGCTCAAATGTGTACAGAGCTGCTATTTCCTGGTTTATTTTTTTTTTTTCCTTTAAAATCTGGTGCACAGCATGCACACCCACTTAGGCAATGTAAAGAGTGCTAGGCAGCCTCAGACACACCCCCTTGCTTAACCTCTGCTAAGCTAAGGGCAAACCCAAGCCACAGGGCTCCAATCCACTTACAGTATGCCTGACACACACACCCCCCCATGATGTCAGCTAACTCCTAGGCTTGCACCAAGCTATTCCTGCTCTTACACTGTTGGGTGTTGACTATCATGCAGGGGAAATCTGGGATTCAGTATCATTCCCCTAATTTGCATAGGATTGCCTGCTGATGCATACTTACAGGTCCCACACTGAGCCTGCCCCCTTAGCAACCACTATTCACTGGCCATGTTGTCTTCTGCCTGCCATTGAGTATAATGGCAAAATAGTTATTTTGGTTAGACTGCTTATTTTAGGTTTTGTATTTTATTTTTCACCTGATCCCGTTTGCACGCCGCTGCCCTACGCTTAAACAGCTGAGATCGGCTAAAAAAAATAAAAGTTAATTTTTTTTTATTTTTGCAACTGTTTTCCATGCCATTGGCCATATATTTGGCCATTGGCATGCTTTCTACATAATATCCAGCCTTTATTTGCAGCTGTCATGGCTCCGTTTCGTAGTTTGCAGAAATGTACTCAGTTACTAACCGAGTATATTTCTGCAGATTACACTAGACCTGCATGACCGGCTTCCAGCTTCCTGGATTGCAAATTCACCTAATTTGCATGGATTTCACCTGCAAATGGGGTAATTTGCATACCGGAGCTGAGTCCATGCAGGACTATTGCAGGAGGGCTCGTGCACGTCCATGCAGCTTATTCCTGGATCGCACAGCAGACATATTGCCTGCTGGAGCTCCTGCACTAGTCCTGCACACCATGCAGGGCTTGCAGAATCCTTTGGATTGTTATTAAACAAGCAGACAAGGGGGGAGCAATTGTTGTTCTAGATAATAAAAGTTTCTATTTAAGCAGTATGAATAGTTTTTTAAATGATATCGGCACGTTTAAGAAGGTTGACTATATGTTTATGAAAGGCATTATACACAAAGTTAATAGTTTAGTGTATGAATTACAAATGTTTAATGATATTAACTTGGATCTGTTTAGCTTTTTCTCTGTTGCACATCCTATAGTTCCTTGTTTGTATGGTCACCCAAAAATCCACAAGGACCGAAATAACCCATCCATGAGACCGATTGTCTCAGGGAAAGGGTGGGTTACAGAACCTGTTTCTTTATATTTAGAGTATTTGTTGAGTCATTTCTTATGTAAAATTAGAAGTTATATTAAAGATACTGGAGACTTCTTCGATAAATTCTCTAAATGGTATGATATGAATGTTGCATCTGTTTTTTATTTTGTCACTTTGGACATCACTTCACTTTTTTACAGTGATACCTAATATGTATGGTTTAGATGCAATTAGGGATTTTTTGTCTAGTGATAGCATCATGAATGGTATAGAGATCGAGACTACTTGTTCGTTACTTGATGCTGTATTGTGTAGCAATGTTTTCCTTTTTTAGAATGGATATAACCATCAAGTTTCTAGAGTTGCTATGGGAATGTCAGTGGTGAATACCTATACTAACCTTGTCTTGAATAAATGGGAAATGCAATATGTTTTTAGTAACTTGAATACATATGCATTGTTTGTAGCTTTCTATGCACATTTTGTGGACGATGTTTTTTTGATTTGGACTGGTGAAGAGAAGGATTTATTTAATTTTGTTGAATATTTGAATGTATCTACGACTTTTTTGAATTTTAAGTTTAATTTTTCTAGGAAAAGTATTGTATTTTTAGATATCTGTGTAAGTGAAAAAGATGATCCTATTCAAACAAAAATTCATAAGAAAGATGTTCACGCTAATAGATTTTTACATAGGTCAAGTATGCATCCCCCTACATGTTTTTATGGGCATTGTTAGAAGTCAATATTTTTGAATGAGTAGATTGAATACTGATGATTCTATGTATCATGAACAGGGTCAAGATTTGTATGAGATTTTTAGGTCTAGAAATTATAGTGAGTTTATGTTAAATGAGTCTAAATCTTATGTTGATGCCCAGCGTAATGCCCTTGCTAGACCTTATTTTGGAAGGAATGGTTTTACAGAGAAGACTTTGTATAGTAGAAGGAAAATTAGAGACCTTAATAAAATTGCATATTTAACTACTTATACTGCAAGGACATATGTGGTGAAAATATTAAAATTAATAATTGGCCTGTATTAAGGGCACATCCTGAAATATCTAAAATTTTGGGTGATACTCTTACATTCACCTTTAGAAAAGGAAAAAATTTAAGACAGCAGTTAACGCTATAAGGAAATGAAAGATCAGAAAACATCTGTTAAAACAGCTAAGAAAGATATTTTTCCTTGTTTAAATTGTGTTAATTGTAAATTTATTTCTAGTAATAATGTTTTTGTACATCCAGTTATGCATAGAGAGTTTAAATTTAACTGTTTTGCAACTTGTACCACACAATACGTAGTATATTTAGCAACCTGTGAAAAATGTATGTCATTCTATATAGGAACATGTAGTAGGAGGTTGAAAGATAGGATAACAGAACATTTATCAGATATTAGATGAAAAATCCCTACTAATGCTTTGTATAAACATCAATTAGATGAAGGTTTGTGCCATAAGTTTAAGTTTAAGGTTATTCAAGTGATTTTTCCAAGTAAAAGAGGTGGTGATGTTAATAATAAATTGGAAGTAGCGGAATATGAATAGATATTACCTACTAATGCTGACAAATAGCCAGGGCTAAATGCAGCTTTGAGCATTACGCCAGTGATGAAACTGAAACAAATGCAATTGTAGTGTATTTTATATGCATTTTTATATGCATTTTTTGTATACATTTTTATATGTATTTTTTGCATGCATTTTTACATGTATTTTTTATATGCATTGTTATATGCTTATATGCACATTTTTTATATGCATTTAATATGACTTTGGTTCTATGTCTTTAAAATGTCTCTATAAGTTTGGTTGTATGCCTTTAATGTTTTTAATTGTTTAATTGGCTGTGTCTGTGTTTGAGTATTTTGGGCGGCCATGGTGGTGCAGCTGTTACCGTTGTCACCTCACAGCAAGAGGTTCTCTGGTTCAATTCTCGGCTGGGGTGCCTTCTGTGTGGAGTCTGCATGTCCTACTTGTGGTTGTGTGGGTTTCCTCTGGGTGCTCCAGTTTCCTCCCAAAGACATGCTGTAGGTGGATTGGACACTCTAAATCGGCCCTAGATGTGTGTGAGTGAGTGTGTGTGCCTTCTGTGGAAGGTTGGGCACTGGGCTTGCAACTCAACACTGTAAAACTCTACTGCCAGTCATGAGCAGACAGGTGATCCACTGTGTTTACCCCTTACAGGGAAAAGCCGAAAGAAAAAGAAGATTGTTTTCAGTATTTTGTATCACACTGAAGAAGGGTTATTAAAAGCTTTGTGTAGTAAAAATGTGCCTATTCGGTCTTTGACAGTGTGCTTTTTCTTGTGATTTTGGTTGTTGTGTAGTGGACTGTGTTTACACACTCCCTGTCTTTCTTTTTTGTGACTTTAAGAT
This sequence comes from Protopterus annectens, assembly GCF_019279795.1. Lineage (NCBI taxonomy): Eukaryota > Metazoa > Chordata > Ceratodontiformes > Protopteridae > Protopterus > Protopterus annectens. The sequence continues at coordinate 983,733,655 of NC_056730.1, forward strand.
TTCAGTTATCTAATATAAATCCTGGTTGAACATCTCATCCAAAGAGCAGCACAGCTCACTCAAATGTGCTGCACCTCCCCGTTATGCTGTTGGTACTGGGAGATTAATGTAATTATCTGCGTTGGGAATAGAACCAACACTCTTGTGATTTTTCATTACCAAACATGAGTAAGCTACTAGTTGAGCCACTGACACTACTATTTTACACATTTCATCGAAACAGGTCACTAGTTCACATATCTTTTTATGCGACTGAAAAACACACATTGCAGATATGCATTACATGAAAATAAGTCAAAAGTTGTCAATATATTTTCTTGTTACTGAAACACACATACTGCAGATTAAATCAAACTTTTTGTTTACATGCTGCAGGTTTTACAGGACTTATGTGCAGCTCATACATCCTTTATATTACAATTCAGACAGACAAAAGTGGCATATATATTCTGAGACATTGTATCTCCCCATCTAGATCTCAAGCAAGTTTTCTTGAGAGAGCCTCAAAAAACATCACTTGAGATAAGCGTGAACTGTTCTGGTGCCCTATCCTATTCTGTTTTGTGACAGACCATCTATATCAGCATTAGCAGTACAACTTCTCTGCTGAATAATCTTGTAGTACTGCAATGGTAAATTCCATCTAAGTTGAGTTCCATTTTGCCAGTTCATCCTGTTTAAAACTTTAAATTGTTGTGGTATGTAACCATATTGAACTTTGTACCATACTGGTATCACTGAAGGCCAGAATATGCCAACAAGTTTATTTTCTATAGCTGCATGGAATACCTCCTTGGCTCATGTTCTTTGGAGACCTCTTCTCCCTCTAAGGAAACCTTGCTAATTGCAATGCCCATACATAATATGAAGCATGCACCTGCACAATACGTTTTTGCTTGTAATCAGGTCTGCCTAGTCAAGGAAGTCAACTCAAGGCCTTTTTAAGCATTCAGAATGCCTGCTCACAGACTGGAGTCCAGACAAACTCATTTGGCCTACTCTTTCTGATAAGGACTATAGTGAGGGAACTTCCTATAGTACTCTGCTGTCCCTATGAATGGCCTTACCTGCTGTTTCTTGCTAACAGAGTAGGCCATGCCTCCATCTTGGTGGGTTTGGGCCAGCTCTTACCATTGCCCTCTCTATGACCTAGATAAGACACTTCTGCCATTCCTACCTAAGACATAGCCATCAAAATAGTTAATGCTGCATTTTATAATCTGTTAAAAACATTCTCAACATGTTGAGCTTGCATCTGCCTTGATCAGCTGTAGAATAATCTTGGTAAACAAGACCATAACCGCCACCCCTTAATGGGAGACAATCTGAAGGTTGCTGTGCCATTACCTATCCTAAAGGACATCTTAGTGAACTGAGACTTCTCCTGTGGTGCATGCATATAAGGCACTTTTGTATAGATTGTGTCAGTCGATAGGTAGGAAGTTTGAATAAAGCTGGGGGACTCTCCTGACTCTGTGTGTGTGTGTGTGCCTGTGTGTGTGTGTGTGTGTGTGTGTGTGTGTGTGTGTGTGTGTGTGTGTGTGTGTGTGTGTGTGTGTGTGTGTGTGAAGGTAAATGAATACAGGAATGTCTTACACCTCTGCTGGAGGTTATCACTGACTCCTCTGCAGACACTAGCATTCTTCAAGAAGGTGTATCTCTGACCAACAAATGGTGCCAAAGCCATGGTCTTAAAATCAATGCTAAGAAATGCACAACTGTGCCCTTTGGGAAGTCAACTGTCCCAGCTAATTACTATGTTGATAATACACCCCTAAAAGTCAACCCACTGGTCAGGGATTTGGGTATGTAGAAAGTAGCCTTGCCTTCAACTACCATATATCCACAGTAGTGAGGGAATTCTTCTATGTTGTGCAACTTATAAGTAAGAGCAGGGTATCTAGGTCCAAATAGGTCATTATCCCACTGTACTCTGCCCTTATCAGACCAATCATAGAGTACAATGCTCCCTTTGGTGTGTACCTTGCCAGGCATATGCAGCAACTACAACAACCTCAAAGGTTCCTTACAAGAAGAATACAAGGTGTAACAAACCTACCTTATGCAGAGCACCAGATTGCAGAGGGATACAAGGTCTAAGGACATGAATTTTGTCTGTGACTTAAACAGAACATGCTAGAGAGACAGATATGGTTGCCAGAGACTGCCCGCCCTATGGAACAGGCTTCCTATCTATGTGAAGCTGAGTTAATCTATTACCCAATTTAACTGCAGCCAAGACCAGTGGATTTGGAATAGGAAATTTAAACCAGGCCTGGCATCCATGTCACTTATGTGCAGAGGTGGCTTATACATGCCTGGCCCTTAATGTCCTGTTTGGATACAGAGCATCATTATTCTTTTGGGAAACATAGCTAAGCTTAGAAAGGCCCTTTGGGTCATTAGCCTAGTAGCAATCTATGAATCTATAACTGAAAAGAGGTCACAAAAGTTGGCCTCTCCTTTGCTGCAGGCATCATTGTAGTGAAAGGACCCTCCCATGCTGCCTTCAGCTTATTGTGTCTAACAGGAATAAAGGCCATCAGTTTTTGCCCAACAGAATACTCTCTGCCCTGTCCAGTCATACCAGACCTTTGCTGCTGCTGTACTTGTGCTTGGTGCTTTTGTGCCATCCTCATATGCTCCCTAAGCCTGGTCTTAAAGTTTAGAACACAATCCACAACAAATTCCTTGCAGGAAAACAATCAGTCTTCTACTCTCACAAAATAAATGCAGAGTCCCCCCTCATACTGTGACCATGCAGCAGCTCAAGGGGTGAAAATCCTGTGGATTCTTGGTGGACTTCTCTGTATGCAAAGAAGAGATGGGGCTGATACCTGTCCCGCTCCTGTTTGAACTGTCTTGTCAATGCCCTTAACATGGTCTTAAACCTCTTCACCAGACCATTGGTCTGTGGATGGTAAGATTAGTCTTTAAATGTTTTCCCCACAACATTTCCACAAACAGGCCAGCAGGTTTGATATGAAATTGGCAACTCTGTCAGTATTTTTCTTGTGAACTCTATCTTGCCGAAATTCATTAAAAGAAAATTTTCATCTTCTCTGTCTCAGTATATCTAACAGCATAGTCCATCACCACAATTATATACCTCTTACCTGTGGAGGTTGGGACATTAAGAGGCCCCACAATGTCCATAGCTGCTTTCTGAAATTGTTCCTCAATAGTAGGCAAAGACAGCAAATCAGCTTTAGCTCTATGTCCTGCCTACCAACCCTCTGACATTACTTGAATGCCTTGCCCTGTCACATCTTTTGCAACACCTAGCCAAGAGAATGTCTGCATAAGCTTTCTTTTTGTATGCTTCATACCAATATGGCCTGAAAGGGTAATAAGAGGGGCTATGGCCAGAAATGTTCATTGATAAGTCTTAGGTACTACCACCTGCTATAGTACTTCTCCCTGTAGACCTCCTTTAGGAGTCCATTAACCATAAAATAACCATTCATCCCATTATATAGACTCTCCCTTCCCCTGTGGACAAGGAGGCTCCTTGGATACCTCCCCCAAGTTCTGTAAAGTACAACCCAAGATCTGACCATGCCTCAACTCTTTCTTTGTGACCCTTCCCAGCTCCACATCTGACAAATGCTTGGCATCTTCTGATAATGGGGGATAAAAATTCAGGCTTGCTTCTACAACCTAACTCTTCCTTTGAAGTACCCCATTCCAAGGGGAGCCTAGTATTTTTCAATATCTGTAGCTTCAATTCAGAGCTGATGATACTAACTAGCCCTTTCCTGAAAAAACAACATTATCAGCCTTAATTGGAGGTATTAGTACTGTCTGGGTCTCTCCTCTGCTACCCTCCTCATGTGCTTGCCTCCATGCTTGGCTGCATGTAACCACATGTACACAAGATGCTACATTATCAAAATAATTTCTTGGTACTATGCTTATTTCTAGAAATCTACCACTGTTGGTGTGCTACCTCTGCTTGCTACCCCTTGTGTCTTTTGTTCCCCATCTTGCCTTAGTGGACATTGGTACTGAGCATACCCCTTCCCCCTTTTGTTCCACTGAAAGAATTTGACCCAAAGACTTGGACATGTACCAGAACTGGTGGTTTCTCCCTTTGTTGGAGTCTGTGGAATTTTCCCTTTCTTGGAATCAGTGGAACCTGTGGTAATGGCATTGGCTGCCCCATGGGTCCTTGTATACCTATGTGTAGTGCTGGTTCTCTCATATTGTGAAGTTGTGACCTGTTTACTATATGAAAGCCCCCCCTCCCCCATCACTTCAGCAGTATTACATTCCCAGTCTGCCAACTAGTTTTTCATATCCTCAGGTGGAGTACAGAGTGCTTGCTCCCTCACAAAATTACTGGCTAGCTTTTCAAATATGATAACCTCACAAGCACACACCCATCTTGAAAGTAAGTGCATATTTATGCAATATAACAGCTCACACTGTCCTCTGCCTTTCTTCCATGCTTTCCAGATTTCTTTCTGTATGTTTCAGAAGTTAGTTTAAAACATTCAAACAAACCCTGTTTAATGTTATCTTAAGTTAAACAATTAACATCATTTAACTTTAACATGGAATGCTTCGCTTTACCAATGAGCACCGTCCCTGAGCATACTGGTGTTGATTACATACCCTTTCAAATGCCAAAATGAACAAATCAAAGTCATCTCCCTGTTTATACTGCTGAAATAATTTGGTACTGACCTTGACATCCAATGTTCAGCTACCCCCTCCTCAGCACTCATGTGCCTTTAGCAAGGAGTCAGCATCGCCCTCTCATGCAAGTGTTGCTTCTCTCTCTCTCTCTCTTGCACCTCCAGCCGCTTCATTTTTTCAGTTGCCTCAAACCTAGATGTTTTATCTCTAGCTCTAGTCTCCATAATTCCAGCTGGGGTTTGGACATCTAAAGATGGGTTAGACTGTCCTTTTCTGCAAGCTGCATACTCACAGCAACTACCAGGCTGTCTCCAGATTTAGAGAGCTACATTACAGCTGCATGCAAAGCTTTTGTCATGTCCTCCTTGGGCATACTGTTATACAAAGAAGCTCTCCTTACCCTAAAGAATGTTGATGTTTGTGCAGTCACTGATACATGGTTTAAAGCCACAGAGAGCACACCAGCAGTCCAAGGTTATAATGCCTTCCACACATTTAGGCCAGCTACTTCACAGGCAGGAACTAAAGGTGAACGTGTCTCTGTTTACATCAAAAATAAATATACTTCATGTCTGGTCAAACAGGAAAATGCACTTGAGCTAATCTATGTTCAAAACATCACAGGCAGGATCCAGTACAACTTTATTGCAAGCTATAGGTCCCCCCATGACCCAGGAAACCCATATCATGTATTTAAACATATTAGAAACACTAACCATCCAACCCAATACCATATTCATGAGTGACTTTAATTACCCCACTATTAACTGGGAATCCTATATGACACCAAACATACATGGACAGAGATTGCTGGATTTTGTAAACACAAACTCCCTGGACCAGATAGTCAATACACCAGCCAGGGGTGCAACCATACTGGATCTGGTCCTCAGCAATATGGGAGACTGCTGCACACCCACTACTGTAATGCCTTCCCTGGTAAGGTCAGACCACAAAATTGTCTCCTTTGAAGTAAAAATAAAACCTGGACCCCCAGCTGAACCTGGAATATTCAGGAACTATTCTAAAGCTAACCTCCTGCTATTAAGTGAGAACCTGGCAAAATTTCAACCCACTATAAACCCTGAGAACACTTCTACCTATGCATAACTGTTCACACAAACCTGGTAAAAGCATGTTAATGGCTGCATAGATGCAGCTTTACCCACCAGCAAGAAGTACATAACTAACTAAAAAAACAAGCTGTCCTAGTTGAATCACAAAATCAAATGGCTGTATAACAGGAGAAAGACAATCATGGCAAAAATTAGAATAAAAACAATCTCATCAAACTAAACAAAAAGCTCAGAGGATAAATAAAGTCTACCAAAGCCAAATTTAAGGTATGTTTGGCCTCCCAGGCCAAGGACAACCACAAAGCATTCTTTAGCTATGTCTGCAGCCTCAAAGACAATACACAATTGTGTGCAGAGCTCATTGTAAATGGAGCCACCTATAATGAGCCAGAAGATATAGCAAACCTCCTGGCTGATAAATTCAGCTCCAACTTTACCCCTCTCTCCCCCTCAGCCTTCCTTCAGGAAATATCATCAAATATAACTCCCCCTACTATCACTAGGGAACAGATTGTTAATGCTCTCTCTAAGACCAAGAACACTGCATCAATGGGCCCAAATAATATCCCAGGATGTCTTCTTGATAGCATGAAACATGACCTATCGGGGCCTCTGGAATTACTATTTAAATGTAGTCTCCAAACAGGCTTCGTGCCTCATGAATGGAGAAAGGCAACAATCATCCCTCTGCACAAAGGTGGGCCATCTACAGACCCTAGAAATTACAGACCCATACGTCTCACTAGTCTTATATGTAATGACATGGAAAGAATTATAATGGAGATTATCAACAGAGATATAGTAAACCTCTAGACACTGGACCCAACCCAGTTGGATTTTGTTAAGGGCAGATCATGCCTACTTAATCTGGTGGACTTCTTCGAGAAGATCACTAAAGCAATGGATGAGGGCAAAGTCATTCACACTGCCTATTTTGACCTGGCCAAGGCTTTTGACACAATACCCCACTCAGGTATTGTTGACAAACTCAAGAGGTTAGGTACAAACCCGTATGTCACTAGGTGGATAGCCAACCGGCTCACAGACAGGACCCAGGAAGTTGGAACTGAACAGTCCACCTCTACAAAGGGGCCAGTTACAAGTCGAGTCCCTCAGGGATCAGTCTTTGGACCACTCCTTTTTGGCATTTACTTCTCAGAAGTCAAGGCCAATGTCAGTGATCTCACACTGAGACAAATATTCTCCAGGTCGGGCTGGCACAGACAAACAACTGGTGTCAGAGTCATGGACTAAAACTAAATGCCAAGAAATACATAATAGTATCTTTTTGGAAATCATCCATCCCTGGTAGCTTTCATATTGACAACACACCCCTTAGAGTTGCCCCAGTAGTCAAGGACTTAGGGACACACATAGATAGTAATCTAGCCTTTGATCATCATGTGTCTACAGTGGTGAGGAAATCATTCTATGTTGCACATTTTATAAACAAAGGTATGGCATCTAATTCCAAGGAAGTCATTGTTCCACTGTATTCGGCATTCATCAGACCTCGCATTGAGTACAATGCCCCCTTTGGTATGTACCTAACCAGGCATATCCAATGATTGGAATGTCCACAGATGTTCCTCACTAAAAGAATACAGGGCATAAGTAATATATCCTATGCAGACCACCTCAAGGCCCAATCTCTGCATTCTGTCTCCTGTAAGCTTTTGAGGGGAGATCTATGCCTGGCATACAGGACATTGTCAGATCCCACTCTGATGGACCTCCTGCATATCCACATAACAAACAGCACCAGAATTACCTGTTCTAAAGACTTAAACCTTGCCTGTGATATAAATAGGACCTGTTGGTGAGATAGGTATGTATCCCAGAGACTACCCTGTCTATGGAACAGGCTCCCCATCCATGTGAAGCAGAGTTCCTCCCTAACCCAATTCAAGTGCAACTTGGACAATTGGATGAGAAACCGGAAATTCATCCCTGGTTTGGCACCTATGTCTGTAATGGACAGAGGTAACCTGTAAATGGCTCATCTCCCAGGCCCATACTTATACTTATCAAGTGTATCACAACTTGTCAGAGATGTAGGATATATGATTAGGCTTAAAAAGGCCCTTGTGGTCATTAGCCTAGTAAACACCTATGAACCTATGAACCTGTGAACAAAATGGTCTTTGTTGTGTACTCTTTAGTCAGCTGTGACATTAACTTCTTTGTGCATTCTTCAGAGCTTGTTTCTAGTCATTTCCTAATATTGTACTGCCCAAAAAATAAATAAATAAACAAATAAAATAACTGTTCTGTATTATGTACCTCTGTATATCTACCTTGTGGCTACAAGGGTACAGACACCTTTGGTGACAAAACTGTTTTGAGGGCCTAATAAGTCCAGTTGTAATATCCATACCACTGTTCACCATTGCAACACTAAGATGATGGACATGGGCTTTGGTGCTTGGATCTGCTCCACTGCCCATCATAACTCTAAGCTATCCAGATTTTTTGGAGAAAATTTCCCAATTTTTTACTCATATTTTTGTTCTGTTTCTCAAAAAAATGTAGTTTTCTGGCAAATCACCGAGGACTAAAGTCAGACATTTAATTTTCAGACTTAGGTTCATAGGTTGGTACTAGGCTATCAGCCCTAGGGCCTATACAAGCCTAGCCATAACAATTCTCTGGCTATTTCTTCCCACATTATTTACTTTCCTAGACCCCTGTCTAGCAGGGCGACTGACGTGATACCTGGGGTGAATTTCCTTTCTCCCATCCAATCGTCAAGGTTCCTCTTGAAGAGGTCCAAAGAGGCACTCTGCTTGACATGTATGGGCAATCTATTCCAGAGTCTGGGGAATCTCTGGGTCAGGAACCTATCCCTCCAGCATGTTTTGTTTATTGTGATGACAAGGTTTAGATCCCTGGAGCTTGTAGCTCTGAGGGATTGGGATTTCTTTAAGTGTAGCATGTCCAACAGCTCTTGGTTTGACATGGCCTTGTATGTTAAGCAGAGATTGCCTCTGAGTAGATGATATGCGACAGAGTATAGCTGGAGTTTTTTAAGGCGGTCAGCGTAGGGCATCTGCTTTAGGCCTGTGATTCTTTTAGTGAGGTATTTCTGAGGCCTTTCCAGTTGTTGCAGATGTCTTGAGAGGTACATACCGAATGGGGCGTTGTATTCTATAATGGGTCTAATGAGGGATGAGTACAGTGGGACAATGACCTCCTTTTTTCTGGATGAAAAGCCCTTCGTGATGAGGTGTGCCACATAGAAGGATTTCCTGACTGTTGTGGCGATGTGGTTATCGAAGGTGAGACCACTGTCCACCTGTGTCCCTAAGTCTCTTATCACACTTTCTGTGTTTAGTGTACTGCCACCTATATAGTAATTCATGGATACATGTTTTTCCCAAAGGGGATAACAATACATTTCTTGGCATTGAGCTTGAGCCCATGGCTCTGGCACCAAGCATCTGTTTCTGTAAGGCCCTTTTGTAGAGTATCCACATCATTTGGAGATTCAATAATGGCTCCCAGTTTGCAGTCATCTGCAAACTTTGTTAGCCAGAGTCCCTTAGTGTTGACCTGTACTTCAGAGAAGTAGATGCCAAACAAGAGCGGCCCCAGGACTGAACCCTGAGGTACTCCACTTGTCACTTGTCTGGAGATGGATTTGGAGTTGGCTACTTTTACAGTGTGGGTTCTATCAGTAAGCCATTTAGCAACCCATAGGGTGAGATAGGGATTAATGCCCAACTTAGTAAGTTTATCTATGATTCCAGAGTGGGGATGGTGTCAAAGGCCTTGGCAAGGTCTAGATAGGCTGTGTGGACCACCTTACCCTTGTCCATGGCTCTGGAGACTGATTCAAAGAAGTCAATCAGGTTCAGAAGACAAGATCGGCCCTTCACAAACCCAAACTGGGTGGGGTCCAGTGTTTGAAGGTTGCCAATGTCTTTGTTTATAAGTTCCATGATAATACGCTCCATGGCCTTGCAGATAAGGCTTGTCAGACTGATGGGACGGTAGTTTCCGGGATCCAAGGTGGATCCCCCCTTGTGGATTGGGATAACTGTAGCTCTGCACCACTCAGTGGGCACGAAACCTGAGGTGAAGCTATGATTAAACATGACACTTAGGTGAGGTGCCAGTTCATATTGTAGTTCATGTAGTACACAGCCCAGGATGTCATCTGGTCCCATGGATGCTGTATTCTTGGCTTTAGAGAGTGCGTTTTGTACCTGTGTGGCCGTTATTACTGGAATTTGGCAATCTTCCGGTATTGAGATGGGCCATTTAGGGGGTGAGAGGGGTTGAAGTTGGCACTGAATCGATCTGCCAGGATATTGGCAATATCCTTCGGATCAGTATATTTAATGCCATTCTGTTTTAGCTCAGAGCAGATCTGAGCATTGCCATTTAGATTCTTGACATAGTTATAGAATGCTTTGTGGTTGTCTTTGGAATCTTTGGCAATTTTATTTTCGTAACTAGCTTTGGAGGATTTTATGAGGCATCTCAGTTTCTTACTTAGGCTAGTAAGGGAGTTTTTTGCATCCTGGGATTTTCTTCTTTTCTGCAAAAGTTTCTTCCTTTTGTTGTAAAGTTTGTTTATGGCAGGGGACCACCAGATTGGCTTCCTTTTTTTGGATGAGAGCATTTTGGTTCTATTTGGGATGGCACGATTCATGCATGAGTGGATGTGCTCGTACAGTGCCTTAGTGTAGGATTCAGCAGTTGAACTTTCAGTTCCCGTCTGCATGGGTGTCATGAAGTTTGTCACTTCTGACTTGAGTAGCATGAAGTTGGCTTTGAAGAAGTTTTTTATGGTGGTTTCTTTACTGGGGGGTGGGGGTGGGATGTGGATGTTAAAGGTGATTAGCTTATGGTCAGACCTGACTAACGAGGGTCCTTCAGAAAATTCATGCTAATGCAAAACCTGTTATTCTACCAACTTTCTAAGTTTGTAAGAGCAATATTTAAAAGGTGTTCTTATCTTTGAACCTTTGCCCCCCCCCTAATTATTTTCCTGCTCTAAGAGGTTTTGAGGTATGCTTCCCAATAGTTATTTTAAATATTTAATTTAGAAATATTGCATCTGATAACTAGTAGAGGTATGATCTCTGTACTCATAGCACTGGTTTTAAAATAACTTCTGAAGCATACAGAAGAAATTCAGAGAGCAAAGAAGAAATGCAGATAACAAATATAAACTACTAAACAACATCCTTAGGGCAGCCTGGCCACAAGGGCATGGAAGAAATAATGCACTGGTGCCATGGCTATGGGCCTTACTCTATCCAAAGCTTTCTCCTGTAGGTGTTGCTCATACTACTACTTTTATGAATTAATCTTATACCTTATATGCATATTATGTCTACATTGCACTTTCTAAACCACTTGCAACTGTAAACAAAGTCCACTTCACAAGTAGGACAAGGACCACCAAGAAAGCCAATTTAAAAGTCTTTAGCCAATAAAACTGCTTTACTGTTGCTTTCTTCTCAAAAAAGACTTATTCAGAACAAAACAAGTGAACAAACTAAAACCTCTTTAACCTTTTATAGCATCCAAAAGTGATTAAACAATTAAAAAGTTAGTCTTAAAACAATTAATTAAATAAAAATCAGAGACCTAAAGCCTGAAGAGAAACCTTATAAAATACCAGAAAAACAAAAACTAAAACAAACATTAGACCATATACAAGTATAAAAAGTAAAATACATTTTATTTGTACAACAAATGAACTGTTAACCTCCTATTTAAAAAAAAAATAATTTAATATTAACAGAATCATTCATACCAGGTGGCTTGTCCGCCCCTAGCCTTAATTTCCAGATGGTTTCCCTCTGTTCAATTCTGTTCTTATAACACCCTCCCCTGATGTTCTTAGGTACTTGTTCCAAAATGGAAAGCAAAAAGTTCTTATATCCTGGACATTTGAGGGTGTGTTTAAATAATGCATTATTAACATTTCTGTCCTAATAGAATAAAAGTGCTCTTTAATTCTTTTACTTAAACATCTGGTGGACATTCCTACATAAAACTCACTACAGGAGGAGCAAACTGCTATATACACTATCCCCTGTGCATTACAATTATATATTCCACCTATAGGATAGTTCAATTCATATGAGGTAGCTCAAAATAAGAACCTTCCAAAATGAATCTACATATGTTGCAGAAACCACACTTGTACATTCCTTTACTCTTCGTACCATTGGATACCAGGAGATTAATAAAGGTCTCCATCTGTAAACATCTTTCAAAATTATAGGTGTTTTTATAAACAAATTTAGGTCTTTCGCCCATGACTCTTGTTAAATCCAAATTTCCCTTAATGATGTTCTAATTCTTATTAATGATGGAAACTATATTTATTCTATCCAAAGACATGTCAAGGCAACAAGATGTGTCATATTTGTTGTGGTTGGATAAATCATGATGTTCCTTATATATCAGTCCAGAAGTCAAAATAGGTGGAAAATCTGTACATCTTCATTTTCTAATTTCCTCCGTTAGCTTGGATAACAAACTGGATTTGTATCCTCTTTCCAAAATTATTTCACTAAGTGTAACCTGTTGTTTACATACATGGTCATCAGATGTCATCCTTGATGCATGTATGAACTGCATTCTTCATAAATCTAGAGTGATTACTAGAATAATCTTCTTCTTCTTTCGACTTTTCCCGGTTAGGGGTCGCCACAGCGGATCACCTGTCTGCTCATGATTGGCAGTGGAGTTTTATGGTGTCAAGTTGCCAGCCCGGCGCCCAACCTTCCACAGAAGGCACACACATGCACGCACTCACACCTAGGGCCAATTTAGAGTGTCCAATCCACCTACAGCATGCCTTTGGGATGTGGGAGGAAACTAGACCACCCGGAGGAAACCCACGCGACCACAGGGAGGACATGCAAACTCTGCACAGAAGGCACCCCAGCCAAGGATCGAACCGGAGAACCTCTTGCTGTGAGGTATCAATGCTAACTGCTGCACCACCGTGGCCACCCGATTACTACAATAATGCAAACAGTTATTAACAAAGGTACTCTTCCTATAAACTTCACTATTAAATTTTGAATTAAGAATATCCCATTTAATAGTAAGATCTAAAAAATTGAGTTCAAGACCCACATCTGCTAAAGTGAACCTTAAATATTCAGAATTATCATTCATTTGATTAATCAATTCATGACCATGATTCATATTTCTCTCCAGAACAAAAAACAAATCATCCATGTATCTCACATAAAAAACTACTTCACCCATAGGCAAAAAAGATTTTAAAACAGTTTGCTCCCACCAACCAAAAACAATGTTGGCATAAGCAGGGGCAGCTGCAGAGCCCATAGCCACCCCTTTCAGTTGTTTATAAACTTTCCTATTAAACAAAAAATAATTGTTGTATAACATAAGTTCCAAAAATACACAACAAACATAAATATCATTCTCAGTAAAATGGGTCAAATTACTCAAATATTGTCTAGCATAATCAATCCCAGCTTTGTGTGGAATACTAGTAAAAAGTGAATTAATATCCACAGTAAATAAATTATTTGTGGGATCAAAATCATAATTTGAAATAAAATTTCTAAATTTAACCAAAAAGTCCCATGAATCTTTAATAAAAAACTCCATTTGTTGAACCAAAGGGTTCAACAGATGGTCAAGAACTAGAGAAATTCCTTCAGTAACATAATGATGAGAAGAAACTATGGGTCAAAAGAGGAGGCAGTTTGGGGTCCTTGTGAATTTTAGGTATTCCAAAAAAGGTCCCCAAAATAGGTTTGTCAACCATCATAAATTCATACATTTCCGAAGAAAAGCCACCTGGTATGAATGATTCTGTTAATATTAAATGTTTTTTTTTAAATAGGAGGTTAACAATTCATTAGTTGTACAAATAAAATGTATTTTACTTTTTACACTTGTATATGGTCTAATATTTGTTTTAGTTTTGGGGGGGTGGTATTTTATATGGTTTATGTTCAGGCTTTAGGTCTCTGATTTTTATTTAATTAATTGTTTTACGACTATCTGATTTTTTAATTGTTTAATCACTTTTGGATATTATAAAAAGTTAAAGAGGTTTTAGTTTGTTCACTCATTTTGTTCTGAAGAAGTCTCTTTTGAAATGAAGTCGATAATAAAGCAGTTTTATTCACTAAAGAAGTTTGAATTGGCTTTCCTGGTGGTCCCTGTCTTACTTGTGAAGTGAACTTGCAACCAATAAATTACAAGTCTGGTAATCTTCTAGTTGTTTAACTTGTTAAACAGCCAAAAAGGTATAAATAAAATGATACCATGCAGCAGAGCACTCTGGCCAATTAAAGGTAGACACAAGCAGCTTGTCATTATTTAGCAACAAATAATTATTATTAATTAAATTAATTAATAAATAAGTATAAATAAGTGAATGCACAACCAGGCACGGAATTTTTCAAGGTGAATAAATACAATTAGTTTGCTTAAGAATGGGTAAAATTCTAATGCTAATATATATATATATATGCAGAGAAATGTAAAATTGAATAAGGAAATGGAAAATAACCATCTTGAACAACTAGAAAGAAAGAAAGAAAGAAAACAAACTGCTACAACTGGACTTTTTGACTATTTTCTTCTGAAAGAATTCTTGAACCCTAACTATAGTAGTCAAATTTCCAGACAGAGACAAGTGCAAAGTACAAACTCATTGGTCCAAATTGTAGGACATTTTTGTTGTCTGTTTTTTCTCTTTTTTTTTCTTTCTGTCCTTTTGCACATTCAGCTATATATCTTGTCATAATAGAAACATTGATGCAATGAAGAAAGTTTCACATTTACATACTAAATGAATTTGTTTACATGGTCCTGGTTAGCTAGTCACTTAACAGAATTGATTAATTGTTTCTTTACAGTTCTTAGCTTTTTAGTTTATGAAGAGACAAAGGTTGTGTAATCACAAGTCAAAACAAATTGCAATCTGCTTCACTTTTGCCATACATTTCTCTCCTTGTGTATAAGTACTGTAGTTCAAAAAAAACAAAAACTGGATACTACACCATGGTAAAATGAGTCTCAGGTAAAGAGATACTAATCCAAGGAAAAAATACTAGACTCTCGAAATGCCACAAACAGTTTTTGTGGTATTTCGAGCATCTGGTATTTTTCCTTGGATAAGTGCTGTAGTTCCCAGCAGAAGGAAGTTGCAATTTGACTTATAAAGTTATACAGTTTTGTTGAAATATTTCATAAAAAAGATCACAAGTTCAGATATCTTTTCATACCACTGGAAAACATACATTGCAGACGTTCATTGCACAGAAATAAATATGTTCTCATGCATTTTCATACCACTTTAAAACAAAAATTGCTAATTCGATCATGTTTCAGTTTACCTGCTGCAGGTTCTACAGGACATAAGTGCAGTTCACATATCTATTGCATCTTATCTCAAAGAGCAGTGGCATATTTATTCTCACATGTCATACCTTTTCATATGCTTTTAAATGTTATATTTTCCTCATATAATTATGTATGCTTTTCTTTATTTTTTTCTTCAAACTACTTGACATTTTACTCTTAAAATTATCTCATTTTTGTGTATCTGTTAACAGCTGATCTGAACTTCTTTCTTTTTTATTCACTCATAAGTTATAGCCAATTTAAAGCAATCTTTTTCTGTTTTAAATTCTTTCCCATTTCACCCTAACAGTGAGGTGATTTGAAAATCCTGTCCTTATAGTCTTTTTGATGTGTTCCTGAAAAGCATGACATCAAGAATAACGTTAAGGAGGAGGAGGAATAAGGTTTAAGGGAAGATAGGAATTCAAAATGTATGTAATGTTGGAGTGAATAATTCATAAAAAGAAAGAACACATATCTTCAATGTACAGTGTTTGAATATGACAAGTGCTAATATGATTTGTTTTATTTTGTTAATGTATGTGTGCCTATGTCTTCTGATTGTTTAATAAAGATATTTTAAAACAAAGAATAAAGTATATAACAAGAGTTTACTATTGCTGACTCATGCTTAGCTCTCTGTTGAGGTCCTATGATGGTCTTTCATGTGTCATTGTTTCTCTTTGTTGGGAGATCTGTATCTCAAAGGCACATTGAAGATGAATTGGTGATCTCAAAAGTGACTATACAACAAGTACAGGGTTTGGATCAGCATGTGTGTGGGTGAGTGTGTGTGTATGTTTGCATCCTGCATTAGGTAGCAATCTATCCAGAATATTGTCTCAGCATTATGTCCATTAAGTGCTGAAATGGGCTCTGGCTGCCCTGTGCATACCTTTCACTTCCCCAGAATATTGAAGAATGCCCCTGATTTTGACTCACAGTTTTTCCTTGTCCATCATTTTTTTTTAATTTATTTTCTGGTAAACCATTGAGGATTGCAGTCAGTGAATAATGCCAGACACTAAAATTCTATGAGTACAGGGGTGTTATGACCTCTTCTGCACTTGAGGCAATGCCTTTTCTAATGATTTGTGTGATGTAGAGTGCCTTCCTTACCACAATAAACACATGGTGGTCAAAGTTTAAGCTACAGTCAACTTGCATTCCCAAGTATCTCACTACTGACTTGTTACTTAGGGTACTATTATTTATATGATAGTCTGCAGGGATATTGTTTTTACCGAAGGGGATGATAATGCTTGTTTTAGCATTGAGTTTGAGTCCATGGCTTTGGCACCAATCATTGGTTTGTGTAAGTCCATCTTGAAGAATATTGACATTGTTTGGGGATTCAATGATTGCACCTAATTTGCAGTTGTCAGCAAACTTAGTCAGCCACAGTCCCTCTGTTTTGGCCTGAACTTCTGAGAAGTATATTCCAAACAACAGGGGGCCCAGCACTGACCCCTGTGGAACCCCACTGGTAACAGGCCTGCTGGTTAAGGTAAAATCCCTAACTTTGACTGAGTATGATCTGTTGGAGAGCCAGTTAGCAACCCACTTGATGACATAAGGGTTGATATTCAACTGGGAGAGTTTATCAATGATGGCCGAATCTGGGATTGTGTCATAGGCCTTGACTAAGTCAAGTTAGGCTGTATGCACAGATTTGCCTTCATCTATGACTCTGGTGATGCTTTCGAAGAAGTCCACCAGGTTTAACAGGCATGACCTGCCTTTAACAAAATCAAAGGGTATGGAGATCACCTATTTCCTTCTTTATAAGTTCCATGATGATTCATTCCATGGCCTTACAGATAAGGCTGGTTAAGCTTATGGGTCTGTAGTTTCCAGGGTCTATTGCTGTACCCCCTTTGTGAACGGGGATGATGGTTGCTGTTTTCCATTCAGTAGGGACAAAATCAGTACTCAGGGTGTGGTTGAAGAGAGTACATAATGGAGTTGCTAACTCATGCTTTAGACCATTTAAACACAACCTGGGATGCCATCCAGTCCCACAGAGGCTGTGTTTTTGGCCCTGGAAAGAGCATTAATGACTTGCTCTTTGGAGATGCAAGGTGGGGGAGATGTAGAGGGAATGCTTTGTATAATGTTTGGAGGGGACAGGGGGTGAAATTTTCACCAAATATGTCAGCTAATAGGTTAGCTGTTTTCACAGGATCAGTATGTGCGATGCCATCCATAGCTAGTTCAGCACATATCTGAGTCCTACCTTTTAGGTTACGGATATAGCTGAAGAATGCCTTATGATTATCTTTAGCTATGGTTGTTAATTTTTCTTTTTGTAGTTGCCCTTGGAGGATTTTACAAAGTTGTCTTATTTGTTTGTTCAAGCAGAGAAAGGTGTTCTTCCAGTGCTGGGACCTCTCCCTCTCTTTTTTATTCGTAGACTGCAACTTCTTCCTCTTGTTGTATAACTTACTAATGCTAGATGTCCACCAGGAAGGCTTGTTCTTTCTTCAGGATCTTGTTTTGATTCTGTTAGGTACAGCATTGTCAATACATTTGTATAAGTGATTGTACAGGGCATTTGTGTAGTATACCTTAGTATAGTTGTCAATGCTATCTGTGGGAATAGGAGCTTGGAACTTATTTATGCCATCCCTTAGGAGTGAATAATTAGCTTTGGTGAAATGTTTTAGCCCGATTTCACCTAAGAGAGGTTCAGGTGTTATATCTAATTCAAATGTGACTGACTTGTGATCAGATTTAACCAGTGAGGGTGCTATACTTGTGGTGGTGCAATGGTCACCCGTGTTGGTGAGGACCAGGTCAAGAATATCTGAGCCCCTTGTGGGGTTGCATACTATTTGTTCCAGGGCATTAAATGTTGTTCTGGATTGCCATAATCTCCCCTCTTATCTTAACTTTATCTGAAACCTGGCTGAAACCTCATATTTCAAATGCAGAAATCTTACCTCCAGGTTATAACATCTTCCGCTCTGACAGAGCCAATAAAAGGGGTGGAGATGTTGCCAGCCTTTATACTGAACAACTCATCCTCTCTCCACTCTCAATTTCTATACCCAACTTTGAGCCTGCAGGACTTCTTCTTCCGGCTTTTCCCAGTTAGGGTTCACCACAGCAGATCACCCATCCACTCATGATGCCCAGTAGATTTACAGTGTTGAGTTGTCAGCCCGGCGCCCAAACTTCCACAGAAGGCACACATACACACTCATGCCTAGGGCCAATTTAGAGTGTCCAATCCACCTACAAGCATGTCTTTGGGATCTGGGAGGAAACTGGAGCACCCTGAGGAAACCCACGGGACCACAGGGAGGACATGCAGACTCTGCACAGAAGGCACCCCAGCTGAGGATCGAACCGGAGAACCTTTTGCTGTGAGGTAGCAATGCTAACTGCTGCACCACCACAGCCACCCTTTGAGCCTGCAGAACTCCTTATCATTAATTGACATCTTAACCCACATAAAAATTTGCCATATCCTCCATCTACATACCTCCAGGAAATAATATCTCAATCCTTGAAAACCTTCTCTTCTGGCTTGCTATTTATATTCCATATGAAACCATACTTCTTGGTGATGTTAACATTGACTGGACCAAATTTTCTACCTCATCTCCTAGTCACTCTCAACCTCCATGGCCTCTACCAACTTATATCCTCACCTACTCGAACTACCAAAAACTCCACCTCTGGACCTAGCCTGGATTGGATTCTTACCTCAGATCTCTACCTCTATCACAATCCTGACACACTTCCTAACTTTCTTAGTGACCACTCCCCAATGTTTGTCCATAGATTCTACAAACATACTCCTAAAAAACAGCTCTACAGAGATTGTCACAAACTCAAACAATTCAACCAAGATACTTTTAATTCCACATTGTCTAATGTAAATTGGTCCTTCCTTCAACACCCCCCTCTCAATGAGGCTGTAACATCTTTTAATAACATAGTCCTATAAATTCTTAACTCCATGGCTCCTATCAGAATCAGAATAAAATCTAACTCAGCCACCTGGCTCAAAAAATATACTCGCTCCCTTATATATAAAAGAGACAGTACCTGGAAAGGTTGGGTCAAAAATAAGTCCCCTATTCTACTTCAAAGATATATGGAGCTAAGAAACCTCTCCAAAAAACTTGTTAACAATGACAAGAAAAACTTTTTCTGCTCTAGTCAACATAACCCACATAACCCCCCCCCCAAATTTTGGAGTTCCATTAATTATCTTCTCTACCCTGGCAGTCCTCCAACTCCCAACCCTTTCCCAAAGAATACTGCTACTGAAACTGCCACTCTCCTTTTTTAACTATTTCATTGAGACAATCCAAAAACTCACACAAAACAGTATTTCCTCCACTTCCCCTCCTTTATCCTCCAACATAACTCATCTTGATACACAGAATAGTAATACTTCCACTACCCCCTTTCATCCCCTAACATGACACCCTTCTGTACCTTGTCTGTCAAACCTGTAACCACCTCCTTCATCAAATCCCTCCTTTTCAAACTCAAACCTTGCTCCCCCTCTGCTGATAAACTACCTGTTTTCTTTTTTAAAATTCCTGCAGAATCCATTGCCTTGTCTCATCTCCATACTCATAAATGGATCCATCACCGAAGCCTGTGTCCCTGACATATGGAAATCCTTCTACACTATTCCTCTTCATAAGGGTGGAAACTCTACTGATCCATCTAATTATAGGCCCATTGCTATCCTGTCCCCATTTCCAAAATTCTGGAAAAGTGTATTCACACCCAGCTACTCAAACACCTGCTTAATAATAACCTTCTTACATCTACCCAACATGGATTTAGACTCCATCACAGCACTTCCACTGCACTTCTTTCCTTTATGCATGCAGTAGCAGAGGCCCGGGACAACAACATGCTAGTTTCTTGTTTATTTCTTGATCGCTCTAAAGCTTTTGACACTGTTTCTCACTCTAAACTTCTAGCTAAACTTTCCAATCTTCAGCTCTCTACTTCCTCTCCAAACTGGTTCTCAAGCTATCTCACCAACAGACAATAATCCATTTACTGGCAAACTGTCTTCTCCCCTTTCCAACCTGTCAACACTGGGATATCACAAGGTTCTATCATAGGCCCTCTCTTGTTCAGTATTTTCACTAACAATCAACATTCTCCTGTAATCTCTCAACTCTTCTTCAATATGTTGATGATTCTACTTTTATTACCACCGCACATTTCTGATCTTCTATCTCTAACTCAGAACTTCTTTTCTTCAGTTGAATCATGGCTCTCTGACAATCAACTCATACTTAATCCCCCCCCAAAAAAATAAACTCCTTCTCTTCCTTCCTAAAACAGTAGCATATCACAAATCCTCCTTTTCCATCATTTCCCTCAATAATACCATCATTAAATGCAAACCCCATACCAAACTACTAGGCGTCATTATCAATGATCAATTAAAATATGACATACACATCCTACACTGTATAAAGAAAACACACCAGAAACTTGGTCTACTCTAGTGTAATCAAAAAGTCCTTACACCTTCTGCCAAAATATCCCTAGCTCAGTCTCTTCTATTACCTTGTCTTATGTATGCAGCTCTTATTCTTACAAATATTCAATCTACTCTACATTCCAAACCTGAGCAAACATGCAATAAAATTGCCAGATTTGCCACTAGCCTCTGCTATAATTCCCATCACTTTCTTGCCCTCAGAGCACTGCAATGGCCCAAATTGTCTAAGCAACTATTACTTCAGAAGTTATGCATTACCTATTCCTTCCTGAATGACCCCTCTTCCTGCACCTCCATCTCTAACCTTATTTCTTATTATAGCCTCCGTCATTACCTTAGCACTACCAAGAACCTCCTCCTTGACATCTACAAACCTAACAAGAATATTGAAAAATCCCCTATAAGTACTCTGTACCCCATGCCCAGAACATACTTCCCCTTAATATTAGACAGATTTCCCAAAAATACCTCTTTAAACATGAACTTAAACACTATCAGCTTTGGTCCTGCCCATGTCTAACCACGACATGACAACGTTATCATTCTCTCATCATTTACTTATCTAATCTTTTATCTCCCCCTTTTCTTTTCTCCTTTTCTCTCTGTCTTGTAATTCTATAGTCCAGGACTTCACATCTTTATAATTTGTATCAACACCATGTTTCTTTCTGTTCAGATACTTTAAGTGCACCACATATTTGATGCCAATTATATATCTTTTTTTTTTTACTTTTATTTTTTTCTCATCTACAACATGTAGTGATATTAACTGTTGCTAATGATACTCTGGCTTTGTCTTGTGTATAACTGTGTATTTTTGTTATGCTTACAAATTTTACAAGATTGTGAACTCTTTGGAGCTTTTCTCCTTGGGTCCACACTGAAAATGGGCCTTTGGTTCAGTTGGACTAACCTGGTTAACAAATGTCAAATAAATAAATAAATAAATAAATAAATTGGTGTTAACAAAGTCCAGGAACTTTGGTGCGAGCATGCTGGTGCTTGTATAAGTTTCCCAGTCAATTCTACTCTGCTGAACTGTGTTGTATAAAGTTATTTTGTACCTTAATAGTTGGTGCCATGAAGTCTTGTATTTCAAGTTGTCTGCAAGTTGCTATAGAAGAAATAACTTTTTGAGCCCATATTTGACAGGTTTTCTGGCAGGTGCATTTTTGGTGTGTCAACTCACAGCTACATTTTTCCACCTTCAGCAGTATTTGAAATCTCTACAGGTAAGTTTTCCAACATGATGTTTTTCTCAGTAGTATAGTGATTATTGTATGAGAGCAGGTTTCATTATATTATTTTATGAGAGTGGGATTATACATATTATATGAGCAATGGGTTTTACCATATGACAGCAGACAATTTTATCATTGTGCAGGTTTCACAATGGGTGTGAATTTGGGAGTATTAAAACAGACAAAGTCTGGAACTCCTGCTAAAGCATATGTTTCATAAATATGTAAGAGACAGTTGTAATTACTAGGTGAAATAGTCTAAGAACAACTTTTGCTAAGGTTATTTTAGAAAATTTTAAATAGAAATTAAACAAAACAGAAACAAACTACCTGCCTATTATTGGTTAGCTTTTAATAACTGGCAAGACAAATCTAATAATAAGGACAAGGAATCTGTAGTTAAAAGATTAAAACTTAATTCTACAAAGTTAAAAAAAATCAGCTAAAGGCAGCTAATAGAACAGTTAATAAATTACAAAACTGTGCAAAAGATGATTTGCTTGGTACTTGCAGACTTTATCCTTTAAATCAATTAGAAAAATTGAAGATAACTCAACCTGACTCCTCTGACAATGGCTGGCCCCTGATTCATTCTGCCTCCTTCCCCCTTATGTGGACCAACCTGCCTCTTGAAGCAGTTAGCCCTCCTTTCCATGAGTGCAGCCAGCAGGGGAACAACTCAAAGGCAGCCCTTGTACTATTTATCCTGATATTTCTACATCCCGGGTTACTTGTAGTATATCGGCCTATCCTAAAGGCTCTGTTTTAACACTAGATTTTGGCAACACTAACAACTTCATGCTGCTTTGAAGTCAGACCAAATGATAATGAGGATATCAAACAAAAGCAAACCATTCTAGCCAAAACAGAAGCATGTTTCTGTGACAAAACACGCAAACTAAAAAGATTTGGCAATAAAAGTGCCTCTTCTTGCAAACTAACTACTTTAAAAAGATTTAAAAATTTGGAACTAACTTCCCATGCAAATCTCTGAGAATGCATCAACTTCTGACTCATCCAGTGGTGGTGATAACCCTGCCACCACCTCACCACCTAATACTCAAATTCATCCTTTGTGAGCATTACTTAACTCTGCAGCAACCCAAGATGGTGATGCCAATGGCACTATAAGAGTGGTCTGCGCATGGACTGCAGCATATTTTCAGACAATTGTAGACTCTACCTCCCATTCGAGCACATTAAACTAAATATGTTAAGATTTTAGAAGAACATGTAGTTACAAAATCCTATAATTGAAGAGTTGCGAGCAGTTTTAAAGGCTTCTGCTCCTCCAGATATTTTTAGTAAAATATGGGAGAAGTCAGCTATAGGTGATAATATGCAGAAACATACAGATAAAGGATTTTTAACCATGAAAGACAACTTACAGAAAGCAACAACTATGGCATGCCCACCAACACCTAACTGGGCACATATCAAAGCTATTGTGCAGAAAGAAAATTACTCTACTAATGCATGCTTACAGTGCATAATAGATGCATCTGAGGCTTTTTCAGGGTACCCAGTGCCCACTGAGGGAATGGTAGCCAGTGAACTGCCATCAGCAATAGGTTTATTACCACCTATACAAGATCCAATAAAAAATGGTTGTTTGAACTGGCCCAGTCTGAGTACACATGAAACTGTTAATTAAGCATAATGCATAGCAGATAATATATTTAGAAAAGAAACAAAACAGCAAAAAAAGAAATTAGGTGATGTTCAACTTCAACAATTTGATACTGATTCAGGGGGGAGGGGTGTATCAGTGGAACTGGGGGAAATAGATTTAGATCCTTTGAGCAGCAAGCCCCAGGATAATTTTCACAAGACTTCTTCCTTCCTACTTTGCCTAAAACCTAGCAGCATGGGCCACATACCAGCCCTTGTTTTGCATTGTTTCCAAAGCAGGTATTGGCATATGACCATCCCTTTCTTCAGCCAACAAACCTTTGTTTTAACCTACCAGTCAGCCCAATTAGCAGATGGGGACATAGTCTCTAAATTGGAGCACTGCTTGGCAGCCACCAACATAGCAGCAGGATCGATAGGACAGCCATGCACAGAAGACACAGCTATTTCCCTTGCTACCAGTAGAGCAGGAAGGTCCATTTGTTAATATTACAGTGTGCAGTTCTACCTTTCTTTTCCTTAGCAACACAGGAGCACCTTATTCTATGATAACTTCATTAAATGTGAAATGTCTCCCACTTTCTATGAAATGCTTTTGAAGTGTGAGGATCTCAGGGGTTCCATTGGATTAATTATTATAATTATTATCATCAGCCTCCTTTTAGCCATTTTCTATATGGGGTTATAGTGTCATGTCAATTGTTGCCATCTCTCTTGCTTCAATGTCACTCTCCTACCTTCTTCGACAATCATGCCCGACTGTCACAAGTCTTCTCTCACATAATCCATCAACTTCTTTGTTGGATGCCCTCATTTCTTCTTGCCTTCTTCCTCTCTGTCCCAAATCTTCTTAACTAGTTGTCTTATGCCTTTCTGCACATGTGCCCAAACCATCGTAATCTATTCTCTTTGACCTCTGCAACTGGAGGTACTTTGGCTTCTGCTCTGATGTCCTCTTTTCTTCATCTTTCCCACAGTGTGCATCCTACCACCTACCTGAAGCACTTAATTTCTATCAGCTGTAGCTTCCTCAGCTGCTCTGTCTTTACTGCCCAATTTCTGTACCATACAGTAGTACTGTCACACCATTATTTTGTACACCTTATGTTTCAGCTTTTTTGGTATTCTTCTGTCATATATTACACCTAACACTCTGTGTCAGTTAAATGCAGCCCTTCTGATTCTAGCTTTAACCAGACTTCCATTCTCCTCAACCACCCCTCCTAGATACTTGAAGTTGTTAACCTATTCCAAGTTTTTCACTTCTATCTCAGTTCTCAGCTTCTTTTGATCCTCCAATTTGTTACCATTATCTGTACTCAATTTAATCCCATGTGCCTTCACTTTTACATTCCATTTCCCTGTCCTTAGCTGAAGTTCTTGCCCAGAGTCCATTTGTAATGCCACATTATCTTCATAAAGCAACTTCATTGAGCTGTCCACTTTGACCTTTTTGCTAAAGTAGTCCATCACCAGTTTGAACAGTAGTGGGTTCAGCAAGACCAGTTGGCATAATATTTAAGGTCCTTGACTCCCATGCACAAAGTACAAGGTTCAGTCCTGACCTCTACCTAATGCCTGAATGGAGTTTGCATGTTCTTCCTGTGTCTCTGTGGGAATCCCCCTGCCAAAAATAAATGAAACAAAACACATTCTGAGTGTTTCCACCTCAAACTCACCGAAGAATTGAGTTCAGCAGCAGCACAGACTCTAGAAGGCACCTATTGTGGTAAGAGTTATATAGGCCAAACATTTTGGGCATCAACTGACATGTAAAGCATCCTTAAGATAGAAGAACCTGGATCACTGACCGTGCACAGTGTCAGGGCTTGCCACTTAATGTTGTAAAATATGGCTCTAGGTGATTCAGTCGTGTTGACTAATGTTGTCTTTCATTGGATTATCCAGAGACAAAATCTTTCCCAATTCAAATAGGTCTATTACAGGAGTGGTGCACTTTTGTTATAGGAAATTCTATCCCTTTAAATTTATTAGGTAAGGATTTATTGTGTAAATTAAGGTGTACTCTGTTTTGTACTCCAGATAGACTATTTTTAGATATCCTGAATGAACCTCCTCCCAGGTCTGTATTCGACCAACATTTGTTCAGACAAAGATACAGTCTTTTCAGTACTTAGGTTAGAACAGGCCTTCTGTGTTACTGATTTGGAAAAACATGAAGCCTATAGACATCCAGGACTTAATGAAGCAGTTAGTATAGCCCCGATGTTAAAACTAAAAACCTTTGAGATTTGAAAACAATTTAAAAGTTTTTATTCTTACATTTATGAGTAGATTGTATGTATTTAGATAGGAACATATTTTTAAACTATTTAGATAATTTACACAGGCTATAATCATTAGCGGACCGGAGTTCCGCTGTGGCGACCCCCAACCAGAAAAAGCCGAAAAGACAAACAACACAGGCTATCTGAATATTTTTATGCTTATGGTGCCGATTTTTGCATTATTTATTACTGCCTGCAATTTTTAAATATAAATCGTCTATGTATGTATATATTAGGAAGATATGTCTTTAAAATTTTCATCTGAGGCTAGTGATCACATGACCTGCCTCTTTTTGATACTTAAGAAGCATTCTCTGCTTAAAATTTGTGTCTGAAGAATTTTTTAAAGTTTAAAAATGAAAGCACTAACATTGTACTAAATCATCATCTTCTTTCGGCTGTTCCCATTAGGGGTCGCCACAGCGGATCTTCTGTTTCCATTTCTTCCTGTCCTCTGCATCATGCTCTTTCACACCAACCACCTGCATGTCCTCTCTCACCACATCCATAAACCTTATCTTAGGCCTTCCTCTTTTCCTGTTACCTGGCAGCTCCATCCTTAGCATCCTTTTCCCAATATACCCAGCATCCCTCCTCAGCACATGTCCAAACCAACGCAATCTCGCCTCTCTTGCTTTGTCTCCAAACTGTCCAACCTGAGCTGACCCTCTAATATACTGATTCCTAATCCTGTCCATCCTAGTGCAAATCTTAACATCTTTAACTCTGCCACATCCAGCTCTGACTCCTGCCTTTTCGTCAATGCCACTGTCTCCAACCCATATAACATAGCTGGTCTCACTATCCTCTTGTAGATTTTCCCTTTCACTCTTACTGGTACCCGCCTGTCACAAATCACTCCTGACACTCTTCTCCACCCATTCCACCCTGCCTGTACTCTTCACCTCTCTTCCACACTCACCATTACTCTGAACTGTTGATCCCAAGTACTTAAACTCATCCACCTTTACCAACTCTACTCCCTGCATCCTCACCATTCATCTACCCTCCCTCACATGTACAGACATATATTCTGTTTTAGCCCTGCTAGCCTTCATTCCTCTCCTCTCTAAAGCATATCTCCACCTCTCCAGGGTCTCCTCAACCTGATCCCTACTCTCGCTACATATCACAATGTCATCTGCAAACATCATAGTCCACGGGGCCTCCTGTCTGATCTCATCTGTCAACCTGTCCATCACTACTGCAAATAAAAAAGGGCTCAGAGCTGATCCTTGATGTAATCCCACCTCCCCTTTAAATGTATCTGTCACTCCCACCACAGTCCTCACCAATGTTGCACTACCCTTGTACATATCCTGTACCACTCTTACATACTTCTCTGCCACTCCCAACTTCCTCATACAATACCACAACTCCTCTCTAGGCACCCTGTCATATGCTTTCTCTAAGTCCACAAAGACTAACATTGCATTAAATGTGATTTGTATATTAAGTTCGGCTCTGGTGTTGTCCTTTGGGCTCGGCCTTTGCTTTTTGTTTTTATATGCAATGAAAATACCATTAGAAAAGCATACAATATATGAGATGTATTTAACACAAGAGACATGGCATTGGAATGACTTTTGTGTTTTTAATACAGGAGGGAATAAAATAAAATTACATGACAGAGAGAAAAAGACAAAACTCGGGATTCACTAATCTTCCATGCAGGAATAAGTTATTCCTGCATGGAAATGACCGTTTAAGGGCAGAGTGGCAGCGTGCCATGCATAGTAATGAAGGCACGCTGCCTCTGCTCCTAAATGGACGTGGAACGTGGATGAGTGCAGGGAGTGTGCCTGACAGCAGAGCTCTCACAATACACACATCCCTGCACTCAGGAAGTGCCGCCCAGCAATTACAATGAGCGAGAAGGCTCATAGGAGGCTGCATACCTCCCAGCTGTACAAATCACCACAGAATGTCCAGATGTCTTGCCCATACAGCACCCCATTTGTCCTGGCAAATCACTGGGATGATCTCCAGATTGAAGCCTGTAAATAATGGCATACATGTCAGTGTCAGACTTCAAATCCATCAGAAAAAGTGTATTAAAACAAATCCTTTTACTCTAGAAACTGTCCCGAGTGTATAAGAGCAATAATGAAAATATGTCCGTAGTTGTACCACAAGTTGTCAAGCTTTGTCCATATAGTTTGCCTGAAGAGGTGGAGAGGTATGGGGGGTTGCTAGGATATGTGACAAATGTGCAGATGCATGCAGGAATCCACAGCAATAAGTGAAACCTGTCCCTTCCAAGAGAAAATAGCAGTAGAGAATTTTTTTTTATCAAACAGCTGAAATTTAACCATAGGTGTGCGGGTTTGCCCATTACTTAGCTATGCATACAGTAGCTTAAATAGCACAAGAAGATAAATAGCAAGATACATGCAATTGAAGCAGTACTGCAATAGTGTAGTAGTCAGAGCATTCACTTTGCGAGCAGTCATTCCCAGTTCGAGTCTCACTGTAGTAAATTCCATTTTCCATGTGAAATCACTTTATGAACATTTTTTTTGCTGTATAACCTACTAAATAACACATATTTGTCAACTGGAGTACTGCATTAAATGCAGAAGTGAGGTGTCATTGTAATAATGTGGTAAAATCCACAGATAAACACAAGTGCCCCATACAGTATATGTACACATTAATCCTGGATACAAAATGAAGGTATAATGTGTAATGAATGATAAATCCAGAGAGTGTCCAAATCTACCACTTTCCCTAGAGTCATGCTTCATTTCTGTCTAAATTAGTGCAGGGGTAAGCAGGAGTAAGCCGTTTTAAGCAGTAGTAAGCGGATTTAAGCCTGTTTGTGTGGGGGTAAGCAATGTGTACACAGGATAAGCAATTTTGAAGCTAACTCTCTGTAAGCATACTTAACCAGAAGTTAGCATTGCTTACCATCATGCAAACCTGTGCAAACTGGCTCACAACTGCTTAAAAGTGCATTAATCACTCTGTATCCAACAGCCGCTGTTCTGCCCAGCAGCAAAATAAACAGCCCTTGCAGGTCTTGAACCCAGGACCCTGTAAACTATAGTCACAGCAGTGAACCAGTAAGCCATCACAGCAGTACATAAACTGAAGTATCCTCAAATAGATCCTCACTATAGCAAAATCACAATTTACATGTGAAAGAAATCTATATACAGTTTTATGTTGTATAACCTACTACATAACATAAATATGTGAACTGGAGTACTGTATTAAGTTCAGATATGAGGTGTCATTGTAAGAAAGTGGTGAAATCCCCCAATAAACACAAGGATCCCATACAGTGTACGTACACATGAATCACGGATACTAAACAAATATATAACATGTAATGAATGGTAAATCAATGCCAAACATAAATAGTGTGCAAATTTAAAATTAAACAATGCTAAGCATTGCACACCCCTGCTTACTAGATGTAAGCAATGTGTAGGCCAGCTAAATCAATCTGCCAATTGGTATACCCCTTTAAGAAATGCCGACCTTAGATAAGCAGGTTTGCCCATAGCTTAGCATTTTCAAAACTGTCCAGTCACGGCAAAGTGCGGGAAATTGGCCCTATTTAAACCCCACAGGTGGGAATACATCTCAAAACTGGTTGCAGCTTCCTCCTGTAGGCACTATGGCCAGTGTCAGAGAAGGATTGTGCTTCCAAGCGCAGCACTGGGGCATCCAGGAGTTCAAAGTCATGGCAGGACTCCTTGTAAAAGACCATGACCAGAGACTGCTGCAGGGCCAGTACCAGGGTTCCCAATATAAAGTGGAAGCCTGGGACCATCTTGCCCATGACCTCACCAGTGCCACTGGCATCCTTCAAACTGGTAAGCAGGTCAGGCATCACTATGCCGACCTGAAACAGAGGAAGAGGGAGCTCTTGGATCAGTGGATCCAAGAAGCTATGCAGTTGAGTGATGTGCCAGCCGTGTGTAAGTACTCATCCTACTACCTGTTTAATAATTGCCAGCTCATGTATATTATGGATAGGTATGGTGAAATATTCCTCATGTCTTTGACAGCAGCAGCAGAGCGGGCTGTGAATCAGGAAGCCCATGCATGTAGGCTGCAGAGGCTGCGTCACTAGGCAGGTTAGTAATAATCTTGCATGTACTGTCATAAGAAATAAATCTAAAAGCAGTTGAAAGTTAATTGCCAGTATAAAACCTGTATTATGTATGGCATGTACTGAATAAACCAGCTAATATGGCAGGAAGAGTCTCATATAGGTTGTATATAAATAAAAGGGTAACAGCCTGGCAGTAAAGGTCTAACTCCTGCACTGCTTGTGTTTACTCTGGTATCACATGGTAATGTAGTGCTGCATTCTCTTAACAGTACTGTTGTATTAAGCACTGTTATTCACACTGTGCTACATAAATAAAATGTGTAGGAATGTCTGTATACGACTGTTGTAATCACAAGGTCATATTGTACAAGTGAGAGAGACTTAGACAGAAAACAGGGAAAAGATAGACAACATAATCCAAATAACACACTCAACTGAGATGTGAAGTGTTGTATTTTTAGCACACACAGCCATGGTTTGAATCCTGGGAGTGGTAGTAAGCTGTATGGAGAATCATACCCAACAACTGTACAGATATTGTCAGAAACTCCAGATAATTGGTGTAATTCCCTTGTCTGTCACCCTGTCCCCTTGGCAAATCAGTAGGATAATCCCAGAAGTTTAGGCAGCAAATAATGACATACAACTGATTGTCAGACATCATAACTGTCAGAAATCTATCTATAAGAACAAACCTGTCACTTTAGCAACTCACCAAATTGTTATGAGAGTAATAAGCAAAATATGTCCCATCTCCATCCCCATGTTGTGAATCTATGACCAGAGTGTGTGCAGTAACAGAGTGAGACGTATGTGCATAATAATAATGTGGAATCTGGTAATATGCAT
>NC_056730.1:983771795-983786795 GCF_019279795.1 Protopterus annectens
TTCCCGGATTATGTCTAACAGCATGCTTAGATATCTCCATTAACACAAAACAACAGATGTGCAGCAGTCACATAGCAAACAGAACACATGCATGTATGGAACCATAGTGGCCCTTACAATGGCATGCAGGTGGCATTGTCCATAACAGGCCATAAATGATAGTGTCCCAACATGGAACATGACTACAAACACATAGCACAAAGTGTTGTACAATACAATACAGTATATGTCCCAATGGTAGGTCTTCTGTAGACCTACCCATTGAGTTGTGTGATCAGATTATTGTTGCAGATAATGGTGTGGGGGGCAGAGATGTGTATTAACAACTATGATAACCTTGCAGTATGAGGTCCTCAGACCTGTTTTCATCTTTATGTCTTTCAGGCAATATGTCGAGGGAACGCTTGCCAATTTATACAGCGGAGGAGAAGGATGTCATCATCTCATACCTGGTGCAGCACTACCACACCTTGTTTGGCCATACAGCCCATAATCTGCAGGAGTGGTCTACCCTGTGGAATGATCTTGTCCACAGGGTAAATGATGTCAGCCTACATAACCGCAGTTATGAGCAAGTCTGACATTGATGCACCGATCTACTTTGCCATGCCCATCAGTGTGCTGCAGCAGTTAGGGGGGACCAGCTTGCAACAGGGGGAGGGTCATGCCATCCAGCCCCCCGACACATGTTGAGGAGCTCCTTGCCAGCCTTGCGGCACCTGCCCACCCGCAAACACAACACCTGGCAGAGAGCATAGTGGAGGTGGGTGCTACCCACACAATGGCAGAGGAGCATGCATGTAAGGCCACAGGGCACTTCAGTAGACCACTGTTGTGTATCCATCCACATCTGTAGAGTTAGATCATGCATATGTGAGATGAAATATATATAGTCTGTTGTTGTGTTGTAGTAATAAACAGATGTGCATAATCTGTAGTATTGTGGGCTAGTACTGATGATGTACAGTAATGTTGTACCCACTCTGTACCAATGCCACAAGTGTGGCTACTGACATCACATCTTTCACACAATTATGTAGGTCCCTCTGGTATACCTCCAGGGCAGCAGCCTGTAGCTGGTGAGTATGGTGTTTGTTCACGTTTGCCAATACACCGGTCATGTTATGGCCATAGTATATTCCATGCACACATGTAACACACCTACCCATAATGCATGCTGTACATGTTCATGTATTGTTGCTGTTAACTGCACTGCATCACAGTGGTCACCATGATGGTGTATCTGAATGGTATGTCATACTCCTGCAATATAACTAACATCCTGTCATTGCAAAATGTGTGTACAGAGATGAACATAATGGTGGGACAAATGGCCTACAGTAGGGACATGTCTGAAGCATCTCCCTTATACAGTGCTACAACAGTATATATACCAGTATTACAATGGCAACTGTTACAGATCTACACTACGGCATATCACAATATTGCAGTCCACAACCCTTACAACCAGCAATGTAATCCTAACATGAGCAATGAATGTGTAATAAGGAATCCTATGTTATGACAGCAAATATGGGGAATACATACCTTCACAAACACTGGAAGAATATGTGTGCATACACTCCAGATAAAATATAGTGGAAGCAGCTGTTGAGGTACTGACAGCATGCATTCTTCATGAGTATGGACCTTCCAGCAAGTACAGGTCCCCGATGTTACACCAATAAATGGTCTTCTGTCCAAGACGTTTGGCCATCAAATGTGCCCACTTACCTGCAACAGAAGCAGCCATGGCCTGCACACATCTTACATGCCATGGCATGAACCCCATACCCAACAGGTAGTACCCAGGAGTTGGACATGTACCCATACCTCATCATTGCATATACCATGGCAAACAGTGCAGACAGTCATGTATGTGGCAAGGATGTATGGGACAGGAAAATAAACAGATGGCCATCCAAAACAGATGATGTCACATGTTGCAAACCAGTCATCCAGGCTGCCTAGTAACATGCCACAACACTGAGGGAGTTGAAGGAATGTCTAGCAAGTACTAGCTGTGCAGTACCCATGTCAGCAATTGCCTGGACTCTGTATAAGTCTGGCCCATGGGTTAGAGTAATCAGATGGGACAGTTGTACCATAGGAAACATCAGCCAGGCCTCTCTATAGGTTGTGTATGCATAACAGAAAAGGTCCCCAAAAGGCATGTGTTGCAATGTGTACTGGTTTACCAAGACCACCTTGGAAACCTACAGACAGTATCAATTAAGATACATGTGCTGCACAACCAACACCTCACCCCACCTGAGGCCCACCATCCCCATCTGTACCTTGCCAGTGCCAGTGTACACCTGTATGTTTGCCATTCATTAGCTTGGACTAGGCGGGTACACATGGTGTTCAGTGTTTGGGACACTGCAAAATGACACATATGTAGGCCATAGTTGTCAAGAATCTGCAAAAAGGCTGAGGGTGGGGAGGGGGTGTCATCATGACAAAACAGTGCACTGAAGCAGAGATCCAAAGGACACTACAAATGGCTGTATCTGTACACAGTCAAGGTCAGGAACTGTGGCAGACATAACATTGACTCCACAGTAATAGTGACAGCAGTGTGTGACCTCCAAGGGATGTGCACATGAGTTGACCTTGCAATCATGCAGAGTCTAACCATCATGATAAGGGTGTGCACACATATGCACCCACAAAGTTATGCATCTCAATCAGCATATGCACAACTAACACATTTGTTTGACACTGCATTTGATTGTACAGATCCTATGTCACATAAGTGGTTCATGTAATGTTAACATATGCAGTAATGTGGTCTCATGGCATATCAAGGAAGAGGCCATCATATCAATAAGGGTGTGTACACTCCCCATAGCCACGGTAAGGTTTGAAGGTTGTCAGTGTAATTGTATCGTATTGGCCATACATGCACTGCTGATGATGAGATCTGTAAATCAGACATCGGGCATTCACAAATGACATTTGTCCACATATCATCCCAGGTATGTGTCAGACAAACACATAGGGGCTGTGACAAGCAGAGCAAACATAACTGATACAATAATACACATTCAGCAATGGTGTGTACACCTGTGAGGTATGGTACACAGTACATGCCAGGGTGCCGAACAGGTGCACAGCAATACTGTGTACATGGATGTAGTGTGTTCCAGGGGAAGGGACATCACCTACTAATACAACCCATGCATCACAGAGATGTATAATGTTGCTAGCAGGGATTGACTATAGCTGCACTGCATGCTGTTGAGTGCCATATGTCATGCATGTTGACAGATGGGTAATGGGAGGTCTGCGTGTAATATCTTTGTGCAACCTCACCTGTAAGTGTGTTTGTGTGTGGGGGGGTTATTTTGTCTGTAAGTGCAATCTGTTGGAGTGGAGGGGGGTTGATGTATATAGGATGTGTGTGTGTGTGTGTGTGTGTGTGTGTGTGTGTGTGTGTGTGTGTGTGTGTGTGTGTGTGTGTCCATGTATGCACATGTGTGACTGTGGGGTTGTTCATACTTCTCGACTTCCCTTTGAAATCGTGCAGTACATGGACATGGACAGACACATGAGACACCAGGAATATTTGTCTGACATGTAATCTCAGGACAGTTGATAGTATAATAAGGTCTGTAGCATGGAACATGCACTGGGAGGGAAACTAGACACCAGGATGCTGTTATAATTGCAATCAGCAAAAAGGTGAAAGAATACCCACGTATGCAGTACTACAGATGCATTGACGAATTACTAGACAACACCAGAGAGTGTTTCCAAATATTACTGTCATCCACATAAAAAGTTAATAGAGCAACAGATCTTGCATCTACTGAACAATAGATACGTATGGCACTCCAGTGTGTGACATTATTGTGTGACTGTAGTAGCCCCTAACATATGGGGGCCATCCTTAAGATGTCTGGACAAACCCAGGGTGAACACTGGATGACATCAGGGACTCTTTGAAAAAACGACTCCAATTAAGTCAAAGAGGTAATGGAGTAACAGGTCATGTTTTGTGATAACTTTTCTAGGCAATTAGAAGAATGATACATTAATGATTGGTATTAATGACTGTAAGTATCCAGGACTGATGCAGGATGGGGAACTTAAGGGAATAAACTAGGGACAGTCTGTAAACTCAGGGACAGGTAAGTATTATGGTCAGGGTGTGTGTGTGTGTGTGTGTGTGTGTGTGTGTGTGTGTGTGTGTGTGTGTGTGTGTGTGTGTGTGTGTGTGTGTGTGTGTTTGTACTGTAAGCAATGATGTACAGGTCTTAAAGTGTGTTTCTTGTTTTCCTCTCACAGGTGGTGAGGTGGGTCAGGGTCCCTCCTGCAGGCAATCTGATGTTGGTGTCCATACAGACACCGAAAATGATGATAGGTGTATTCAGGCACAGTTGAGGTTGCCAGAGGACAAAACTGCACCATTGTTTGACATCCCGCTGTTATCCACCCCATCCCCACACATAGTCACAGTGCCTATACATACCCCATCACCAGTACCATAGCAGAGGGACAGTTGGTGGTTGGTGGCAGGGAACAGGACAGTGTGGTATCAATGGCACATGTGTCTGGACACAGCAGCCAGAGCCAGTTGTCCGGCAGGGTACCACATAGGCAGATGTACAGGGGTGCCCCTGGCAGAAGTGCCAAATCTGGTACCACCAGACACATGTTTCAGGCTGTCATGGAGGTGCAGGCATGTATGGAATGGTAATCCGGACAGGCTCTGAGGCTGCAGACGGCTACTCATTCAGCTGTTACTGACAACATCCATGATCTTGCAGGTGCCCTATGTTATTATACAGAGGTCATGGATAGACGGTGAGATGAGATGGTGTGACACCTTGACCATGGATTGTCCATGCTCGAGCATGTGGTGGGAGTGGTGCGATGGCCACGTGGGCGTAGGCCACCAACACCAACAACTGGAGGTCAACGTGGACATTCAAGGACACCAAGCCACTCCCATAGTGGCAGTACTCGCCCAGCACTGCAGGGGGGCACTGTCCACACCACATCACAGCAGGCCACATGCAGGTGGCTCTGGCCAGTCCGAGGAGGCTACTAATGTAGTAGTGTAGTTGAGGTATCCATGACATGTGGGGCATACATGGTGTGGATTCATATCTGTGGCATTCATAACACAGCTGGGCAGACATGTCAGTGTCAGTCAAGCATAGACTGCCTGTAAGTATCCAAGATGGATACCTGACATCTGCACATCTGTATAGAGGACAGACAGACATCAGCTAGCCAACTAGCTATGCATTAGGATGAATGTGTTGATAGATAGACGTCTGACACTGATAGGTATGCCATTACTACATGACGGCTGCCCTCACTGACATGTGCTATACACACAGTAGTCTACAGGTATTTTCCACATGTCAGACCATTATCCAGTAGGAAATATTTAATGGGACACAGCTCACACACCAGGAACATGACAGTGAGGACTCAGAATCCATCTTTGCATGCAGGGGTGTTTGTTTCCAGTACTACAATTTGCAATCTACTCTTACTTGGGAAAGCACTGTCAACAGTAGTAATGTAATGATGCACTACATGTCAGTGTGACTGCATATAACCTGGGATACTACCCATGTATGTAACACAAGAGTGTTGTACAAGCCATATATACTCAAGTGTCCCAGACAGTAGACTCACAGCCCTTGCTACTGTAATGACAGCACATAGACACATGTTATGTACATGGCATTGAATACACCTATTAAACATGTCTGGTTACCAGGGCTGAGCCATGCTTAGTGGGTTTCAGCATTGCTGCAATATTACAGCTAAGCACATTTGTGCACTGGTAAGTGAAGTCTACATGGTGTAAGCGCCTGTACGTTTAACCGTACGTTACTACCGCTTAGCTTCAAGCAAACCCACGCAAATGCACTTAAAGCTGCTCAAAATTACCTTAACCACTCCGTATCCAACAGTCCTTGTTCTGCCCAGCAACAAAATAAACAGCCCTTGCCAGGCTTCAACCCAGGACCCTATAGTCACAGCAGTTAACCACTAAGCCATGACAGCTGTAAAAACATCTGTTGTTTTTCCAATATATCTGTCAATACATAAACTGAATAGTATTGAACAATTGCTGTGACTTCTACAATTGTGTAGTACTTGTTAGTGATATTACTGTTGAATCATGTATGTTGTTATATCTAAATATACACATATCAGATAAATATGGTGTGATACATCTGGGAAGGTATACACAACAGTAATGTTTACTGTTAGAAAAATATGTATTAATGTATATGTTTAGTGCCTATTAGAAGCTAAAAGGGTTAACACATTTCATTCTATTTTATGTACAGCTTAATTTTGTATGAGATTACAAGATGCTTTTCAAACTGCAGTATGCTTTCTAAAATTGCAAGATGCTCTCTGACCTAGTATTTGCTAGCACAGCAAAATTCATGTTTATGCCTTTTGAAATGTATAATCACCTGCTAGGTCAGGAAAATGAATGAATAGAACAATACTGTTTTCTATAATGTGATTGAATATGAACAATCAGCCCTGTTCGTGTTATGAGAACATGCACAGCTGTGGAAAAGAAGAGATACATCAGACAAAAGACTGCTTGAAGAAATGAACTGTAATCTGTACTTGCTTTGGGCTCGAATTATGCCATAGTACCTTGAATGGTAACACTGCATAGCAAAAGTTGTATCTGACTGGTGGTCGTCAAGGCCACGTTGTTTTTCTTAGGAAGTTTTTTTGTAAACTTGATATGCCAGCAGAAAATCATGGACAAACAGCTGCTGAGAAACAATATTGAAAGAACTTGTGATTTATTACATCAGCTTAGTAGGCAATACCTTATAAGAAATGTATAAAAATAGTCGCACTTCCTGATTTTAGTTAGACAAACTCTGTATTAGCACGTTTTTGTCTCCTTGCTGCAAGATTAAAGTGTCTTAACCTGAACCTGCCATGTGTTGATCATTTTGAAGTTATTTTTCCTTTGACAGATTGGTCCTTCGGACCGGAACTCTCTCTCTTCGCCTCAGGTCAGATGGGCCAGGTGGCATGAAACCGTACGGGGAAGAGACCACATCGGTTCTTCTGCTTTGAAAGACCTCCGACTGAATTGTCATTCAAAAGAGGCCAGCCACTTTTCTGATCTGTGACTGGAGGACAAGTCGGTATACAAACCAGAGAGGATCAATCACGGAGACTCAGGTAAGGTGAAATTTACCTTTTTTCTGTTTTAGATCAGGGACTTGATTGAAAATATCTGTCAGGAGATTTGTATTGCACAAGTCAGGGACAGAAAGATTGCAGTCTTGTCATAGATCAGGGAAACAGAATAGGTAAGACAGTTATTCTAGATAAACTGTGAAATAGAAAATCGTGGTACGACATGAGAATAAGAAGGGTTACGTAACATTTTTTAACAATCAGAACAATATGGGTAATAAGTGCACAAAAACTTCCCAAAACCCACCGCTAACCGAAGATGCAAAATATATGCAATCACAGCGTGCCGACAATATTAGATACTATACAAAATGGGTTAATAAATATGAATTTGATGGCAAATTAGAAAAATCCTCACTTATTAAACTTGTCAAACAGCTTAAAGCTGATGCAAAAGGTCATGCAAAAAAAGCAACACCAATTGGGGGTTCCTCAGGCACACAGGTGGATTGAGGAAGCAAACCGTAGGGAACAAAAAAGTAATAATTCAAAAGCTATGTTTTTAGATAAAGAAGACAATAATTTGGTAATGGCATCAGCCCCTCCACCCCCTCCACTTCCTGCACCAGAATATGAAGCGAGTGGACAAGCTGGTCCACCTCCGCTATACCCGGCTGTCACTGCAAAGCCAGGACCATATGTTAGAGATCCCATCGAGACCAGGTCTCGAACACGTAACTTAAGAGGAGATATTGAGTTATATGAAATAAATAAAAATTCACGAGCTATGAGTGAAGAAGAGATATGTTCACTCATAGAAGTATCAAATCCACAGGCAGGACAGGACCCAACTCTTCTAGTATATAGACCGTGGACACCGGAAGACATCCGGAAAGCCACAGAGGGAATTCCCCATCCGAAAGTCAATTTTAGGAAATTCTTAGAAGACTTACAGGGCATGAGGTTAAGTTATCATTTGAACGGAGAAGAAGTAGAAAAAGTAGTTAGACAAATCGTAGGTCCAGATTGGCACATGATCAGTGGCAACTGGAATCCCCGTGATGCAGAACATAAGCCACTCCCACATAGCAGAACTGGATAACAGAGTGAAAGGTCTAACAGACCAAATCTCTGAGAAATGGAAGCCTAGGGCAGACTGGACTTGCATTAATCAATGCATCCAACAGGAAGGTGAAACTGTTGACAGATATTATGCTAGATTATTAGAGTGTTTTAATAACCATTGTGGAATGCAGGTACCTGAAGATCAAACACATGATTCGCCATATGAGCAGCAATTAAAGAATGCATTTTTGAAAGGCAGTATTTTGCCTATAAGCAGCTTTATTCCAAAGCACATGGTAGACCATTGTACAAGTAGATTACAGTCACTACTTGAATATGCTAGGCATGCCGAAAGGCATTTTAGCAGTAAAAAGAAAAAGAAAGCCCAAGTATTTGCGGTAGAAGACGGAGCAGAAGTCTATGTAGTACAGTCCGGGAAATAGGGCAAGAAAAATGCCCAGGGAAACAAACAATCTAATAAACGATCAGAAGAGTTTGAAGAAAGAAAGAAAAGGGGTGAATGTTTTATGTGCGGGAAAAAGGGACATTTAGCAAGGGATTGTAGGCAAAAAAGAAGGTAGCCATGGAAGATAAGGAGGGTGAGGACTGACTATATGATAGTCAAGAATCACTAGAAGGGAATAACCAAGAAAAGACAAATGCAAATGTGATAGAGAGAGTAGAGAATGTGATAGAAGAAATAGAGGAAGTACAAGAAGTCACCGATGGTGAAGAAAGTGAAATTTTAGACTTGGCATTATTGAGCCTAGAGCTCCATTTAGCAGACACAAAACCAGAAGTTACACTTCTGGTAGAGGGGAGGGAAGTTAAATTCCTGTGTGACTCAGGGGCTTCACGGACCCTGATACATCCTTCCAAACTACCAGAAAATTCAGAATCACTTGATTACATATTAGTGAAAGCAGCTAATGGACAGCTGTATAGGGAGCCACTCTCCCACAACATAGCAATAACTGACCCTGTTTCAGGGATGACCCAGAAAAGCAAAATTGTTGTTTCTGCAAAATGCCCAGTGAACCTTTTGGGCAGAGATCTTATGCAGATATTTGGCATAGCATTAGTACCAACTATGCAGGGTATGGAAGCACAGTGACAAATGGATACTTTTGTGGTGCGACCGGAGGGTGAAACATTTTATTGGTACAGCCAGGACTTAGTTACGATGGGTCCAGGGGCAGTAACTGAAGAACTGATGAATGTAGCCATCAGTAAGTCCCCCTCCCTTGACACTGATAAACAGCATTTGTTGCACTGTACTCTGTATTATTGTAGCACACCAGGACCTGATAAGGAATATGAGCAAGAACTGTTTAAAAACCATGCAAACAGATTAGTATTACATAATCTGTACTGGGACACAGAAGGGAACAGTGTAGTCAGCTGTTCGTTACCCCAGGAATTCTTTTCACTCTATAAATCTAATCGATTACCACATGTTAGTTTAACCAAAGGCAAGAATGTGAAATGGGCAGATCTTGGAGAAAAAGTCACAAAGTGGGAAAAACAAACAGAGTTAGAATTGTCAGAACAGGGAATACAAAAACAGAAGTTAAATTGGATAACGCAGACACACCCAGCTGTACACTTGCAGTCTAGCGAGGACAGCTGATTAGCTCTCTTACTAAAAGAGGAAGAAAAAGCTTTATGAAGCATACCAGAAACTCTCTGGTCAACAGGGTAATCAGATGTAGGATTAATCCGTACAGCAGGACCAGTTACTATTACGCCAAAATCAGCATTCAGACCTCAAAAGAGACAGTATCCCTTAAGAAAGGATGCAGAAGTAGGAATCAAACCTATAATAGCAGCCTTACTTAAGGAAGGAGTACTGATAGAATCTCCCGATTCGCCATGTAATACACCCTTATTTCCTGTTAGGAAAGCAAACGGAGAATGGCGTATGGTCCAAGACTTACAAGCCATAAATGATCCAGTAATACCTAGAGCACCTACGGTGCCAGATCCACACACTCTATTGAATGATTTGAAGCCTCAACAGAAGTATTTTTCTGTGGTAGATATTAGCAATGCGTTTTTTTCGATACTGATACACCCTGACAGCCAACATTGGTTTGCATTCACATTTCAGGGAAAAAGGTATACATACACGTGACTACCACAGGGGTATTGTGAAAGCCCAACAATATTTTCACAAGAGATGGCAAGCAACTTGGCAGGATTTAGCCCACCAAGAGGCAGCCAAATTTTACTTTATGTAGACGACATCCTGCTGGCAGCCCCCACCCAGCAAGAATGTAGAGAAGATACCATAGCATTACTACAATTTTTAGCCACACAGGGACATAAAGTAAACAAAAACAAATTGCAGCTGTGGAGAAAGCAGGTTAAATACCTGGGATATGTAATATCCAAAGAAGGCAGAATATTAGATGAAGATAGAAAAATAGCAATTTTGCAAGCACCCAAACCGACTACCAAGAAGGAAATGATGTCCTTGCTGGGCACGACTAATTTCTGTCGGAGTTGGATTCCAAACTATGCCTTGGAGTCTGCTCCACTGACCAACTTGATATACAGGAAGCCTATGGCAGCACAAGATTTATTACAATGGACACCAGAAGCAGAAACAGCTTTCTGCAAACTGAAACAACTGATAGCATCCTCATTAGTTTTAGGATTACCAAACTATCATAAACGTTTTTTCCAAACTGTAGATTGCAAACAAGGATACATGACATCAGTGTTAACACAGCAGCATGGGGATAAGCAATGCTCCATAGCTTATTATTCATCACAGCTGGACCCAGTGGTGCGATCCCTGCCCCACTGTGTACAAGCAGTAGTTGCAGCTGCAATGGCAGTACAGGCTTCGGCCTCAGTAGTGTTGTTCAACCCTCTCACATTGAGAGTGCCTCATGCAGTCACAATTATTTTACTGCAAGAAAAAGTAGCATATCTTTCTCCTGCTAGACATCTTTCTTGTATGACTATACTCCTGAGCCAACCTCATATGACAATTGAATGATGTACAACTTTAAACCCGTCTACCTTGCTCCCGACCCCTGCGGATGGCACACCACACAGCTGCCTGCAGGAAATTGAGCAAAAGACACTGCCTAGAAAAGATCTAACAGATGTTCCCTTGGATGATGCCGAGGTGACATATTACGTGGACGGCTCATGCAGAAGGGGTCCTACAGGACAGAATCTAGTAGGATATGCAGTAGTTTCTGATACTGAGATTTTAGAAGCAAAGTCTTTACCACACAACTTATCTGCACAAGCAGCAGAATTAATTGTTTTGACAAGGGCATGTACCTTGGCAAAGGGTAAATGTGTGAACATTTTTACTGACAGCCAGTATGCTTTTCCTACTGTACATGTTTTTGCGCAGCAGTGGAAAAATAGAGGAATGATAACATCTACTGGTAAACCGATTAATCATGCACAATTTATTCTAGATTTGTTAGAATCTGTTCAGTTACCTCAGAAAGTAGCTATTTGTAAATGTGTAGCTTATACCAAGCAACAGGATAGGATTTCAAAAGGTAATGCAAGAGCTGATATAGCTGCAAAACAGGCAGCTTCAGCTTCAGAAGTATTTCTTTTGAGTGAGGAATTACAACCTTCTGAGATTTTAGATTTAGAAATGTTAAAAACAATGCAGACACTTACTACAAATGTAGAAAAACAGAAATGGATAAAACGAGGAGCAATTCTTGAGAAAGGGCTGTACATCTCCAAAGAAAGAAAAACAATTTTGCTGTCTAACTTGTTTAGATATGCAGCTTTGTTGAGCCATGGGCAGTGTCATGTCTCAACAGGGGGGATGGTACAGTTAGTAAACTGTGTGTTCACTGCATATGGATTTACAAACTACACAAAAAATTTTTGTGCAGCATGCCATGTTTGTAACAGGCATCATGCACAAGGGGCATTGAAGCCTAAGCAAGGGAGTTTCCCAACACCACCGTACCCATTCCACACTATCTGTATGGATTTCATAGAACTAAACAAATGTGAAAATAAGAAATACTGTCTTGTCATTATAGATATGTTTTCCAAATGGGTGGAAGCTTTTCCGACCAAAAATCCAGATGCAGCTACCATTGCAAAAGTCCTTGTTAAAGAAATAATTCCTAGATTTGGCATACCGGAAAAGATCTACAGTGACAATGGCACACACTTTGTAAATCAAACCATACAACAGCTGAGCCGACATTTCGGAATTTCCTTAAAGAACCATTGTGCATACCACCCCCAATCTGCAGGATTAGTAGAGAGGCATAATGGGGTTTTGAAAAACAAACCTAGAAAATTGATTAGTGAGACACAGAGGAACTGGGTGCACTGCCTGCCTCTGGCACTGTTGAGCATGAGAACTGTTCCAAATGCAAAGGGTTTAACTCCTTTTGAAATATTGTTTGGGAGGGCATATTATATACCTCAGTGGAAACCTCTCATGCCTGCAGACCAGGAGGCTGACAGTTCACTTGCAGAATATATGAGATGTCTTCTAAGTAATAAACAACTTTTGCAGTTGAATTCTGTTTCAGATAAGGAACAAACCAGATCATCGGAAGCAGTAGTAGTCCCAGGCACGTGGGTCTGGGTGAAAGTTATCAAGAAAAGAAACTGGACCACACTGAAGTGGGAAGGGCCGTACCAAGTGCTACTGTCAACACCCACTGCAGTCAAGATCGCAGAGCGAGCATCCTGGATTCATCTGACACACTGTAAATTGGTTAAAAACTTTGAACTGGACAAAAAACTTGTTACTGTTACACAAGAACAAAATGACCAGATACGGAGCAAGTAGAAATGCTGAACAACCTCAGAAGTATTGCATGATCATTCTGTTGGCCATACTGATAACATTAATCTTTTTGTTGTGGCCTTTCCTTTTTCCAGCCACACGAGCTGAACTGAATAAACGTGAATCATTCATAGACTGGCATCTGAACTTTAACACTTACCAAGCAATTAAATATGTGTATGCTGAAACTTTTAATGTTTCGAATTGCTGGATCTGCACAGCTATACCGACAGCATACGGGGGATTATTAAT
Source organism: Protopterus annectens (assembly GCF_019279795.1). Classification (NCBI taxonomy): domain Eukaryota; kingdom Metazoa; phylum Chordata; order Ceratodontiformes; family Protopteridae; genus Protopterus; species Protopterus annectens. The sequence continues at coordinate 983,785,063 of NC_056730.1, forward strand.
GACTGCTGTCCCCCTAGGAGTCAATGAGATCTGGGAAAATTTGCTTTTTGATACTACAACTGTAAAATCACAAGACAAAATAGCATTGTACCTGCCTGTTACACAAAAGGGAATTGTATGTTTTTACAAAAATGATACTGCTCAGGTAGGTTGGAGTAATTGTAATGTGACTATTCCTTACAAATGTTATACCAAAGCCAATAATGCAGGTTATATCTGTGATACAAACTATGACTCATATCTTGAGTCGATTCATAAGACTATTGATGAAATACAACGTAATCCTGTTCTTTTAAAACAACTATCTATTATTGATAAGAAAATGTTTCATGCAGGGCAAGTATATATTAATACTAAAGTAGAGAACTGTTATTTTGTTTGTGGGAAAAAGGCATACAAATGGTTACCTGAAAACTGGTCTGGCAGTTGTTTTTTGGGTTACCTGGTTCCGGCCATATGACACACTGCAGTTTTGCCTCAGGGAAAAATTCGAAATGTCAGAGAGGTCACCAAGAAAACTGGAAATCCAATCAGAATGCCTGAAAATCCAGTGGGATGAATCGAAGCAGGCTGGAGAAACCATAATTCCATAAAAAACAAAGACAAACTGACACACATGGACTTGAGTGACACTATTATATCGTGGGCAGGCATAGCCCCTGCATATGGTGCAGTGAAATCGATTTGGGAGCTGAGAAAACTGTCCAAACTTCTTGAAGTAATGAGTACTGCAACTTTTTCTGCTCTCGAGTTAATGACTGATGAACTGAATGCTATGAGAACTGTGGTGCTTCAAAACCGCATGGCTATTGACTTCACCCTAGTGGTGAAAGGTGGTACATGCACTTTAATAAAAGAGGAGTGCTGTTTGTATATTCCTGACAACCAGCATGAGATAAACGACCATCTTGAGGTGATTCAGCAAGTGTTGACCATGACCAAACCAGGTCCAAACCCACTGACGGACTTTTTCCAGAATTTGTTTGGGGGGTGGGGTAGCATCCTAATGAATGTCCTGATTGCCATTTGTGTGGGATTACTCCTATTAGGAGTGTGTGTTTGTAATGGTATTCCCTGCATGAAAAGATCGATCAAAGATTTTATAGATATGTCAGTTTTTGAGACTTTATATCAAAGTACTGAAGCTGAAGAACTGCTGAAAAATGAAACACTTTCATAAGTTTTAAACTGAATGACTCTCTTAACTGCAAATTCTGAACGGAAAGAGGTTAGGAGAAGAAGCAATTGTTTATGCTTTTGAAAATAGAATAAAAAGTATTAACAGGGGGGAAATGTTAGAAAAATATGTATTAATGTATATGTTTAGAGCTTATTAGAAGCTAAAAGGGTTAACACATTTCATTCTATTTTATGTACAGCTTAATTTTGTATGAGATTATAAGATGCGTTTCAAACTTCAGTATGCTTTCTGAAATTGCAAGATGCTCTCTGGCCTAGTATTTGCTAGCACAGCAAAATTCATGTTTATGCCTTTTGAAATGTACTGGGAAGCAGGTGATTATCTGCTAGGTCAGGAAAATGAATGAATAGTGAATGAATAGAACAATACTGTTTTCTATAATGTGATTGAATATGAACAATCAGCCCTGTTCGTGTTATGAGAACATGCACAGCTGCAGAAAAGAAGAGATACATTAGACAAAAGACTGCTTGAAGAAATGAACTGTAATCCGTACTTGCTTTGTGCTCGAATTAGCCATAGTACCTTGAAT